>NW_026623618.1:0-52832 GCF_030028575.1 Malurus melanocephalus
CAGGGGGGGTTGGACAGATAACACCACCTCTTGGCTGGTAAGATTTTCTAGCTTCTTTTTAGACAGGTGCATGTTCACACCATTTGCTATTGTTGAATCAGTCATAGCATTTACAAAATAATAACAATAATAATAATAATAATAATAATGTATTTGCAGTAAGAAATTGATACTTTATTTTAGTTGAAAGGATGAAAAGCTGTGAGTCTTTGAAATGAATTGAATCTGGTTTTTGAACAGGTACAGAAATTGAAGTGTGTAGATTTCACTTTGAAGTCTGTATATTTCTTATGGCTCAGATTTGTGGCTCATAGCTTTTGGAAAGATAGCAGAAAATAGTTCTCAAGGAATGTAATCTAAATTTTAATTAACAATGTTGCAATTACTGAGGAGAGGGGAGGTAAGAAGGAACTTCGAAGTGTGTGTATGTGGGGAAATCTTGAAACTGCCCCAAATGGAGAACAAACTTTTGTAGTCTGCTGCTTTTTACAGTTTCTGTGTGGAGAGAAGCCTCCGTCACTGGGAGATCTTGCTGCTCTTGCTAATACTAGCATTCTCATGATCTCTTGCTGCCACTCTGGGTGTCCTTTTCCTTTTGGAGGAAATGTGGTATTTTCAGAGCAATAGATTTGGCAGGGTGCTTCATGTCTGCTAAGGGTAGATACATACTCGCCTTCAGTTCTCTTGGAGCAGGAAATAAGGAAACTCGGCCACAATTTCAGTGCTTTAGAATCTGTACTGTTACTAGCCTGTGCCCATGCAATGAGGGATGCAGATTTTTGGGATTTTTTTAATGTCTCCGAGGGAGGGAAAAATGATCCAAATGACAACAGGCAGAGAAAGTAGAGAGCAGAAATGTATGAAATGCTGTATCGCTGGCAAATCTTTCAGAAAAGGCCACATGCTTTTTTGGAGCAAATTATTAGTAGATAACAAAGTACCTATCTATTTTTTTAATCTTTCCCCCTCCCCTCCCCTTCCCATTTTGCTGCTTAGCTGACTCCTCACTTCCACTGCCACCAGGCAGTTGCTAGCATGCATTTTCCAGATGTGGTCAATCTGAATGATATCTTGATGCAGATGCGGGGGGGAGGGAAGAGGGAAAAGAGAAAGGAGAGACAAGATCCAACCTGACAAGACTCGGGGATGTGTTCAGCAGCACTGACCAAGCGTGGGACATACGCAGCTGTCCCTTATGCTATGGTTCCCTGCTGTGAGGTAGTGCTGTTGAGACTTCAACTTTTCTTTTAATTTCCTCTTCCCTTTGAGCACTGCTCATTTCCAGTAACGTGCTCCAAGTCTGAAACCTATGTCCTGAACCTTACAAAGGCCAGGTTCCATTTTCTCTCCTCTGAGAGCTGACCAGTCCATAAGCAACTGTTTGAAGAGGATTGATGTGTATGGTGTCCTGGCTGCTAGAGGTGTTTGGGCTGAACTGGTATTTGCCCACATTACCATCACCTGCTACTTAAGGGTGTTCATTTAGTCATGACTGAACCATTGCAAACTGAAACTAATCAAAATGTAGGATGCCGATAAAAATTAAAGACCCCAAATTACAGAATGGTGACAAAATATTCTGTGTGTATGGGAGTGTAAAGGAGGCAAAAACTTCACACAAGTTTCTCTTACTGGACTGCAAAGTTCGATCTTTAAGTAGTAAGACAGACTTGTGTTACTGTGGTCTTCTACGTGGTTGGGTTGGTGTTTTTTTATCAAATAAATTTCTACTTAGAAAAGCTGTCCACTTGTACCTCACTATAGCATATGCTAATGGAGAGAGTCCTAAGTTTTCAAAGACTTAGTAAAACTGTTCAAAAGACTTTTTAGCTTAATAATTCACCATCTGGTGTTCTTGCTCTGATCTAGAGTAGAACTATTTGGCATAAGATGCTTTTTTCCTACGAGCTTGTTTAACAAATCTTATTCCAGTGCTTCTAAAACTAGGTGAGAGAGGGATAGAGATAGAGGAGTGTGCATGTGTGCGTGTGTACCCTGGGGGAGGAAGGCTGGTTGTTTTGCTTTCCTTCCCAGTGGAAACTTAGATTGGGAATCTTTCAATAGCAAGGGAGAAAGTTCAAAGAATTTAAGTATTCATTAGTTTCATTAGGAGAGCTCTTGAAAGTGTTAGCTCTTACTATTTATTTGTGACTAGTACTGAGTTCCCATCAAGAGCTTGTAACTCTAGAGTAACCATTGAATACCATATTGGATGATTGATGGGTTCCTTTCTTCTGTGACCTCAGGCAAGGTCAGCCTGTATATCCCATCTCCAGTGGATTCAGGCAGCCCTATCCATCCTCACTCTCAGTCGACCCTTCCATGTCCAGGTAGGTGTAGGAGGTGAATGACTGACTGGGGAGTAACTGCTGGCATTAGAGGGCAAGTTGCTCTTCCGCTTGCATCTTGGTCTGCCTTTGCTTGCTTTTCAGTCAGCTAAAACCTTACGCATACATTTTAATTTAACTTACGTGTGTATATGCAGCTTGCCTGGATCCCACGCTGGTCTCATTCAGCATTTTCTTGTCAGTTTCTGAAGTGTTGCAATGAGTAGCGCCAGTGAATTGCCAACAATTAATTGAGCTGTTTCATCTGAAATGAGTTGCAAGTTCATTTCTAGATGCAACACACAGTGTGCATCCTTGGGTTTTGTTCATGCCAGTATGCAACCAGGTGGATTGTCGCTCTAGTCTGTGTTCTGTAGTTCCAATTTCTAAGTTGCTGGAAATCAGTGCTGAATCACGTAGGTAATGCTCTGTGTGGAAACTTGCTCGCAAGTAGGTATTTCATAGCCCAAAGCCACTAATGGCAGGGGATGCCAGCACAGTGTTTGTACTGGTGTGTGACTCAGGCACTGTGTCTTTGTGTCGAAGTGCAAGCAATGCTAATTGAGACTTGGCCGTGACACACTCCAGACCTCTCTGCTCTGCTTTCGCATTCTAAAGACAGCTTCTGCGTCCTGTGCTTGGGGTACACAAGGTTGCAATACACAATTCTTGAGTTTTTTCTGTGACCTGTAGAAGACACATCCTCTTGCACAGGGATTTAAGGCAGGCCACTTGATAAGTGGTAGGTCCTCTTGTCTCTTTGTGTGTGGGCTCCTTTGGATTATCACTGTCCCTTCACTTCTTTACAGAGGAATGATAAGCATGTGCCTGTCAAGGTGATTGGGAAGAAAGCCCATTCTTTCTCCATGATAAAATCACCTGATTTGGTTACAGGGCTTTGTGTTTCCTTCACTTTGATGACATGAAGGAAAAGGACAACAAGGGGACTAGGGAAGGGTGAAAGGAGAGGCTGGATGCAATTCCTTAGCCATCTCTCCTTCAGCAAAACTTCAGAGCATGAGCTTGCTTTTGATGTTAACAGTACTTCCCACCAGTTTAAAATACAGCATGCAGGTTTTCTGCTGCGCCTGAGCTTGCAATGCTCAACACCTTCAAGATCAGTCTCAGCTGTCCTGGAGAATGACCTGGGTTAGCAGGGTGGGATTATTCAGTTAATGATACTTTGGTTTTATTTTCCATTTTCCTTCTGGTACAAATGAAAGGAAGCTTTAATTAGGACAAAAATCTCTCCCTGCTCCCATCCTTCATCCAGGATGCAGGATTTTCAAATTTTATTTTAAGCATTTGAGGTAAGAATAGTGGGTGATGTTAAAATCTTTTACCTTCAGTACCTTGAAAAGTAAAGAGAGCCATCAGGGACTTCTTGAAAAGACTCTTCTTTCATTTTATTTGTTTCTGCATGGCAGTTTCCTCCTTTGCATTGGCTGGTGGTGGATATTTTAAGAATGTTTATATCTTGGTGTGGAAATATGGTTTTTTGGTTAAGAAATGTGTATTTTTATTGCTAGACAGTGCAACAGTACAAACATTAAATATTTCTTGTTTGCGTATTAAGTATTTCTTAATACTTAAAAGTATTTAAGTATTTGCTAAAAGTATTTGCCTGAAAGGTAATCAAATACCTTCTCTCCAACCAAAATGTTGACTGATTTGTTTTTTTGTTTGTTTTTCTTGAATAATTTGGGTACAATGCACAAATCTTAGCCAAATATTTTTCGTGTGCTCTTCAGGAGTTGTCGTCATTGCAAGCTCCGTAGCATTTGCATTCCTGGAGTGTCCTGCTGCTGTCATATGTGTTTGATGCCTGTCCTCAGTGAGGGTTACAGACCTTGCTTTGTTTTCTCTTTTAGGTTTTCACATCACATGATTCCTGGTCCCCCAGGCCCTCACACAACTGGAATCCCTCACCCAGCTATTGTAACACCTCAAGTAAAACAAGAACATCTGCACAACGACAGTGAGCTAATGCATGTGTGAGTCTGCCTTCCTGCACTAGAAACCTTAGTGAATAAATGTTGGAGAACTAATTCTATATGAAGAAGGATCAAGGATACTTTTAAAAAAGTGTGTTTCATGACCTTTTTCAATTTTAACTCTTCTCCTATAGCGAAAAAAGGATTTGTGGGCTACTGTTTGGTAAGGGTAATGAGACATGAACCCATTTTTCATTCCAGTGCAGCACTTTTAAGCTGTTGGCAACAGCCATCTTGATTCAGTCATAATCATGGACCTGTCCAGCTGTGACTGGTGCTTGAGTGTAAACTCATGAACTTCTGCTGGAAAAGTTCTTACCTGCAAAATTCGCTAGTAAAAAGCAATCTCATTGCTTAGTACTCAAAGGCAAAAGGCCTAGGAAAGAAGGGAATGAGAAGCTATTCTGCCGTGAAATTCGTCTTTTAGGGTGCCATGGATAGATAGCCTCTCAAAAAGAGAATTGAGACAAGTGATGAATTTGGAGCAGATTCACAGATTAAATGTTACTTTCTAGAGAATGTCACCTGACACCCTATCTGCGTATTAAACAGAAAGATATGAAATGGATGGGATATGACCACTGATATTCTCACTTACTACTTAAGTGCTACTCTAACCACAAGTTAGTAATTTTAAATTGGATCTTTTTAGGTTGAAGGCAAATTAATGTTTTTTCCTTTCCCTTTCCCAACCACGTTTTAGGAAGCCTCAGCACGAACAGAGAAAAGAACAAGAGCCAAAAAGACCTCATATCAAGAAACCTCTGAATGCTTTCATGTTGTACATGAAAGAAATGAGAGCAAATGTTGTAGCAGAGTGTACTCTGAAAGAAAGCGCAGCTATCAACCAGATCCTTGGCAGAAGGGTATGTACAGGAGGGTTTGGGAGTGCTCACAAGTGCTGCTAATTTGTGTTTCCCTTCAGCTGGGTGTGAAGGCTGACTTTCTGCTTGAGTTGATTACTGATGTGCAACTATTGAATTAGCTAACGAAGATAAAACATGCAGCAAAACTAAATGCAGTATCTTGATGTTCTTTCTTCAGCATTAGCAACATCATCAAATTTGTGTCTGTTCCACTCATGTTATGGTGTCCACAGCTCAGACATGAAAAATCCTCAATGGAAGGAGCGTTCAGATCACGTTCTGGGTCCTCCCTTAGGCCAGTGTCCATCAGAGCAGGAAGGGATCATTCAAAGACAAACACTGGATGCCACTGGAGTTGAAACTCAGCTGTGAATATGATGCAGTCCATCTGTAAGTCATGTAGGTTGGAAGGGACCCATGGAATTGTGTAGTCCAACATCCAACAAAGCAGGTCCAGTTACATCAAGTTGCTCAGGAGCCTGTACAGACAAGTTTTGAATGTCTCTGAAGTCAAAAGCCAAGTACTGGTGATCCCAGTCCATGTACCAGAGCCTTGCAGAGATCTGTTTGCTTCTGTGGCATTGTAGTCATGTTTTGTACTTTCCACACTCAGAAAAAAAAACCCATGCAGCCCAACTCACAGTACAGACTTTGTGTTCATTGCCAGTGTTATTCTTCCAAGGGAAGGCAGCTGAGGGAAATGCCCATTTTGCAATTGAGTCCCAGAAATGAGAAAAGGGGTGACTTTTGTACCAATCTGAGTTTGAGTAGGGATTATTCAAATACCCAGTGCACATCTCTTTTTGATCACTGACCAAGACAGTATTGAGAGGCACTGTGACTCTGGGAAAACCCTGTGCTTTTAAATGGGAAATCAGCACACGACCTTAAAGTGCTTATTTTATGTTACACTCTGAAGACTTCTGCTCCAAACAGAGCAGAAATCTATTGGTACTTGTCCCAGTTCGTGCAGTTTTCTGCCTTCTGTTCTTGTTACCTCCCCTTACAGGACATCTTGGTGCTTGCCTTTTCCATGCTTTCATGCAAGGCTCTAGGATCCTGTATGGGCCATTTGGTTAAGAGTTGGACTTGATGATCCTTGAGAGTTCCTCTCAACTCAGAATATTCTGTGATCTGTGAACTACCCTTACAGCTGATGGCAGTCCCAGATGATTGATCTTAGTGGGTCAGCCTTGTTTTCTTGGCCTGAACTAGAGCAGAGGCTTATTTATCTCTATTTTGGTAAGGAATCAGGCCCCAGGGCTCCATTGCTTGCTTTTTCTGCAGCTTGAAGTCTCTTTGCAAGTTACTGCTCTCCATGAAAGTACCTCAAATCCCACTTTTTTGCACCTGTGGTGCAAACAATGCATGAGTTATCCAATGTAATTGCTTGAAGATTAATTATGGTCAAGTGGTTTGTGTTCAGTCATCCTGGCCACTATGTTACCTTGTGCTACCCCAGAGCAGGAACCACCTCTTCTCACGAGCTGACACTTTGTGTGCTGCTGGGCTCTCCGCTGCCACAGCATTGTGTTCACTGCCCTCCACCTTTTGTAAGTGCTTATGGAGTTTAAGAGCTGCAGACAGGCTGAGCTGCTGTACTCTCAATAACTCATCCAACTCGCCAAGTTGAGGCAGACAAGTGATTTAGTTCACATCCTCTGATATGTAACAAAACAACATATTCAATCATGCAAAAATGATCTGATCTGAAATCTTAGTTCATGTTATGTTATTAGCATGTTATTGTTGTATGAGTGCCTTAATGATATCAGGTTTGTCTGTTTTCTGGAGCATTTTTTAAATTCTTCTCCCCTCACTTCCCCATGGATGTTGTCAAACAAGAAGATGCATCTAATGTTGCTGCAGCAGTAGAACTTAATTCTAAATAAAAGGCCGTTACTCCTGCAGGTTCAGGTCTATGATAGGTATTTCAACAAGAACAAAATCACTAAATACGAATGTAGCTGGTGCCTTTTCAAATGTGCAGGTTGTGAGGGATTTTTGTTTGCATTTGTGTGGGGGGGTGTTATTAAGTACATGAAACCAGGAAATGTATTCCTGCTTGTCTACAAAGGTCAACCCATGTAATTTGTAACATTGTACTTCTGTGATTTCTTAATATTAGAAACTTTTGCAGCTGCCATTTTCTTTTTCAATCAGAAAGCAGGTACCTTGAAGTTCAATACTTAGAAGCTGATCTTGGAACAGGAGTGCTGGTCCCCAGAAAGCCTTCTGTGTTGGCATTGAAAACTTGTGTCTAGCTGCTGCTTGAAACTAAGACAGCAGACCCTTCTGTCAAGGGGAGATTGCTGCCCTTTAAAAGCAGCACAAAACCCTTCAGATTTTTGTCAGGAGCTAAAGTTTGGGGTTTGTTGCTGGTTTTTTGTTGGGATTTGCTTTTGTTTGTTTGTTGTTGGTTTTTTTAAGTAGTGTTGGGAGAGTGTGGTTCTGTGAGCAGATTATTTGGTGAGCTGTTTCCATAAATAATTTTTGTCTTGCTCAAGGCACTTGGCAGTTGCAGAGCTGACAAATGCCTGAAAGTCAGTTAATAAACACAGGTGCCTGTAATTGCTAATGAATTTCATTTTTGCAGTGGAGAAGGACTGAATCAAAGTCACTAAAACACTTGCTCAAGTCATCTGTTGTCTAGGTATAACTTAGTTTCTAGTCTAAAGCTGTGTTTATTTTGTTTGCAGTGGCATGCTCTCTCCCGTGAAGAACAAGCAAAATATTATGAACTAGCTCGTAAAGAAAGGCAGCTACACATGCAGCTTTATCCAGGCTGGTCTGCAAGAGACAACTATGTAAGTCACTCACTTGAAGGTTCTTTCTTTAAATTCTCTTTCTTTTCATAACTTGCTAAATTATTATTTCTTCTTTTTCTCTGTAACTTGTTGAAAGATATAGAGACCCTGGATGAGGGTTGGTGAACATACCTATAACATAGACCTTATATTTGCTTTCATTTTGAACACCCAGAAAATGAGATTTTGTTGTTGCTATTGAAGTTCATCGTTTTTGAGGGAAAAAAATAACATGGAAAACATTTTCCTAAAACAGTGGCCAGCACTGTCTGGAAGCTCATATATTGTGTAGCTGTGAATTTTCCATAATTTTCTATTTGATCACTTATTATCCAAAAATCTTTCTTAGACCTGAGAAAAAAAACGGGTGTCTTGCTTTCAAGAGAACTGCAAGCCCAGCGGTCTCAATGCAGACAGAACTTTAGCTGAAAGTAATTCATAATGGTCCATCTGTGCAAATCTTGTACAAGTAACCTTCATGGTAGAGCCTGCTGCTAYACATGTGTGTATATATGTAARGAAGTTTTCTTACAGTTACTCTTGATTTATAATTAAATATCAAACAAGTGTTCATGGCACATTGCACAGCCTGCCCTGCACACTATGGTGCCTACAACGAGCTGTCAGTGTAGCCAAATGTGATGACATCAAGCTCAGAAGCTGCGGCCCTGAGAGACTGATCCTAACCTGAGATCTGGGCTCTTTTCTGTCCCTCCATTAGATGTGACACTGT
Source organism: Malurus melanocephalus (assembly GCF_030028575.1). Lineage (NCBI taxonomy): Eukaryota > Metazoa > Chordata > Aves > Passeriformes > Maluridae > Malurus > Malurus melanocephalus. Next base: position 8,728 of record NW_026623618.1, read on the forward strand.
CTACTGGGATAGGAATGTTTCTGGCTCAGTTTTCCTTCTGCACTACAGGGACAGTAGTTTTTCTCTACTTCAGTGATGTCTTTGTACATTGGAAGGACATTTGTACATTGTACAATCCTTTGTACATTTGTACCAGGATTGAGGTACCTAAATAGAGTGTTAACAGAAATGGTAGAAATTGTCACAGAATGCGCTGACACAGAAACTATGGGATTATTTCGGAAGGAAATGCCCTGGTCTTGCTGACATGCATGCCCAATTTTGTAACCACATACACAACTGTTGTAAGCCCTAGCAGCTTCTTTCTGTTTTCTACAGCCAATAAACTGTCCTGACATTACACAGGTAGGGTTTTTTTTCCAGTAACCAGACCATGTCCACAGAGCTGTCTTGAAGTATAGCTGGCAACAAACAGGGTCTTAGGGAAAGGCTCCCTGGAAACAAATGGATTTTGCTTGTCTCCAATTTACTTGCTGGCAAATCATGCCACTTAGGAGTCTTGTCACCTCATGCTTAGTGAACATCAGGCCTCTAGATGGTCCTGTGATGTTTGGTCATGTTGGCTTTGAGAACCCTGTGTTCTGCCCCAGCCTATGCCACACAGCACAAGCAGTGGACCTGTGGTTTCTTAAATGCCTTGGCAGACATTTGGAGTGTGTGAGGTGGCACGTATGAGTTATCTCTTTGATGTGCTTCCAGCCTACATCCTGTGTGGAAGTATAGCTCTGACATACTCCAGTGCTGTATGTTACAATGAAGAACTCTGCTGGCTTCCTCTTGCAGCCCTCCCCTCTGCTTCTCCAGGAATGCACACGTTCTGCAGTGGTGGTCAGACAGTGATCATAGGAGAGCAGTTTATTGCTGAAACCTTTTCAGATATTTTTTCTTTCCTTCTTAAGTTTTTCTAATTTAAGCAGTCAAAAAGTCAAATTGTATTAATTTAGCACAGGTATTACTGCAGTATTTTGAAGGTTGGAAGTGACTTAGGGGTGGTTCTTCTATTTCACAAAACACAAGTACAAGTAAAAAATATGTACTGTTTGGTTTTAGTTCTATTTTGGTTTGCCTGGTTATTCAGGATTTAAGGAATTTCAAGAAACCGTTAAATATTGTTATTCAATTGTTGAAACTATCTTTTTCATATGTTTTTATTACTGATACTCAAAGCAGTCATGCAAAATTGTGTGATAGACATGGAAGCACAGTGTTTTCACAACATGAGAGTGTCTATGTGTGCTGCAGTTGTCAGAAACTATCTTAGCTGGGAATGCTGACAACTAGTTTTCAGCCGCCTTCTATTCCTTCACTTACGTTATCTCATAGGTAGATCTCAGATCAACTTTCAGGATGTTTTAGCACTGGAAGTCAGCCTGACATAGAAAATATAACAAATTTTTATCAAATGATTTTTCCATGTTAACATCAGAACTAATGCACTTTCCTCTGTAAAGAAGTATTGCCTTGGTACCTAAGTGATAAAGTATATTGCCGTGAGCACTYCAGAGCCCTTGAAATGTACTTTTCAACTTCTAGTCTTGGTCCTGACTTCAGACTCTTGCTCACAAGGCATTGCCCAGCCCTGTTGCCAGCCTTGGGATAAATAAGGACAGGAGTTTGAGGACCAGGCAGTCCCAGGCTGTCAGAGTAGGCTGGAGGCTACTTAGGATCATGTGCTGGAGCTTCACCATAGTCTGTATTTGGAGTCCTCACTTCTGTCCATCAATCAGTGAGCACTACACAGGCTTGGGTTGGTTTCTCACATCACCTRTGCTGTCCATCCCATCACCTTGCAGAGCTGGCTCTTGGAAAGATGTATCCCAGCATCCCAGCCCCTCCACTCTGGCCGCTGTGTGTGTGGCATGCTCTGTGCTGGGACATTCAGCTGCCAGCCATGARAGTGGGGGGCCAGAAGATGGGGCAGCAGGCTACAGCCCTGGTCACAGCAACTGCATCAGCCTTTGCCAGAGCTCATCAGTTACAGCCTGTCTGGAGGCTTCTTTAAAACAYAAATGGATATGTTTTTTTCTTAAAACACACACAAAAAGCTTTGACTGACTATACAGGGCAATAAAGACAAGCCATATGGAGGAATATCARAGTGGTAGTTAGAGTGATGCAAGATGATTGAGGTTTTAAATTGTGGGTCTACWCTGACCTTTTGTTTCCTGACAGATTGTGCGAAGCAGGAGCTGGGGCCATTTCCATAGACAGGGGACAGGAGAAGGCTGAGTGTGTAGGTTGGCATGCTGGGGCCAGTGTGGTCTCCCASAAAGAGAGCTGCCAGGCACTCTCTCGTGTCCTGCACCTCAGCCACGTTAGGGGTGCTCTGCTGCACAGTCTCTGCTCTTTGGTTATTGCAGAGCGCGCTCTCTGGGCTCAGCCACACCAGACTTGGCTTTTGTTCAGGTACGAGGATTATCAGAACAGTTTTACTTGGCTGGTTTGCACCCTGGGGACAAGTCATGGTCGTCCTAGGTACTTTCAACACCCTGTCTGCTCCTACCATGTATGACAGTGTAAGTATCTGAATGTGTGAAGAGTTCTTGTGAGAGCCATAAATTATGATATCAACATACATGTCATCAGATTATTGAGCGTGAGAAGTCTCTTAGGTGCTTGTGGCTGCCAGCATTAGTTGAAAACCTGCCAGAAATTGTAATTCCATGTGGATATAAATATGTGTATTTCTGATGTGCATATTTCTGAGATGCTGAGAGCAAATTTGTTACCACTGAACTAGTTGAAAGTGATATAGAAAAGCTGCCCTGAAAATAATTGTCCTTTTTTCCYAACAGCTTTCTCAGTGTCCAGATGACTTGCTGTGAGGTAAGCAACAAAAAAAGTTCTGTGTATGTAATGGTATGATAATATTTCCTATTTTTCAGGGGAAGAAAAAGAAGAGGAAGAGAGAAAAGTTGCAGGAATCAGCATCAGGTAGGCCATGACCAACTCTTCCTTGTCACTCACCTCGGGTATATGTTAGAAACCAGGGCTTGCGCTATTTAATTTTTACGAGCTTTTGTCTAACACTTGCTTCTGATGGATGTTTTAAGATATTTCACTTGGAATGTAAGTTTGTGAACATGCACACAACCCATGCCTCCTTTCCYTTACACCCTTCTGAGCAGCAGTCCTGACGGCATCAACATCTTTGGCTGAACTTATGCATTGCTGCAATCACTGTCCTGTTTTACCTTTGCTTTTCTCCTCGGTCAGTGTTGTATCATCTTTAGACTTAACTGTGTCTCAAATACTGTGTGGTATTATTGGACACTGGAAGCTTTACACAGATCTTGCATAGTAACTGTACTTTTTCTCACTGTATTTTACATTTCTTTGTACACTAACAGCTGCCTAGTAGGTTGGCTAAAAGCATCAGTGAGGTCTCCTCTTTGCCTGCAAAATATATATAAAGAAACACCCTGTTTTCCCCAAGGAAAAATGGCTGGTATAAGAACCATAAAAAACAACCCAAACAGCAAAAACAAAAAACACACACACAAAAAAATCCATGTAACACTGTAGCAGACAAACTTATTTGGAATGCACAAAAAACTCTGTAACAGAAATTTGTTAAAGGAAAACAATCTTCTACAGGTACAGGCCCCAGAATGACAGCTGCCTACATCTGAAGCATGGTAAGAACATCTCTAAAGCTTTCCTGCTGATAAAACTGAATTGTAAAATAAGCCTTCTTATAAATTTTATGCAATAATATGAATTTAGCAAAAATTGCAGAAYTATCATATCCCAAAGCTAATGCTACTTTGATTACTGATGGTTTTTATACCGGCTATCCATTAAGTGTTCACCATTTCAATGCTTAACCATAATATTTTCAAATTGACCACACCTCACTGACTCGCTGCAAGTCTGCCTGTGAACCAGGGATGGGCTTATTAAGCAGTGCAAGCCCTCCCAGACTGTCACAGCTCATAAGAGCAGGTTAGATGCTGGCTTTGGAGCACAGTTGATGTCCTGACATCAAGATGCTGGCTGGCTGGGTAYACCTTTTAAAAACAATTTATTCACCTGTATACTAACAAAACAGCTGCTGTGAAAATGGGACTGTGTTTCAGTTGTTTCAAGAATTTCTCCCACTGTAAAGTGGTATTTTATGTGTGGTGCAGGTTGGGGTTTTTTGTGGTTGTTGTATTTCCAGCATGTGTTTTCTYTCTTTATACCATATTATCTGCACTGAGGGTGGAATGACTGGTGATTACACTCATGCAATAACATCRTCTAGTCAGCTTGTGAGTGCACACAGTACCACAGTGAGATTCTAATTTCTCAGTGTCTGTGTTGGAAGGCTGGTCCTTCTCTTCCTCTCAGTGTGATGYGTTTTCTGCTAGGAATGCCATTAATTTTAAATAATAGTTGCTTCTGAACTGTCTAGTTAACCCAGATTGCTCTTGAGAGATCCCCAAGTATTCTAGCAACCATGCAAAAAAACCCAAAACTTTCTAAACTCACTTACACACTGTATCAGAAATGGGCTCTCTGACCTCTYTTCCTCTGCCTTGTTTGGGCATGGGATCCCTGTGGCTCTGGGAGTAGTCAGCAAAGCAGGTTCCTGTTGGCCCTCTGCTCTGCTTGGACTTTCAGCCAGAGAAAGCCAGCTTCAGTTTCCTGTGTGCAGTGTGTCAGTCAGCAGTCAGCATGATTCAAGCCTCTTCTGAAGTTATGCCATTATGTTGGTTAGTCTGAACTTGGTTAAGACAAGACTTTGGTGGTTTGTTGATTATTTTCTTTTAAAGCCGAAGTAAAGTGAAAAGGCAAAATGTGTGCTCTTTTTCTCTTCCTAATAAGCAGAAGTTTTCCAGGAAAGCAGACAGCCTTGCCCCTTGCGATATGCATGAGTCAGGATGATTTGAGATGGGATTGCAGCATTGGGATTCTGTAGCCCATTCAACAAATGTAGCTGTAATGTACCATTACTTAGGGCATTATACCTACTAAATAAAAAAGTGCTGTAACCTTGAGTTTTGTAATTGATATTTCAGCTTAGTTTCCCAGGTCCATGATTGTTGTGAATATTTTTCCCTTTGATCTTAACCCAGTACCAGTAAGCAAAACACTCACAATTTTATCAGAATTGATACAGAGCACTGGATTGTGATGGGAATACAACTAAGGTTCAAATGACAGGTAAAAATCAGGGAACATTTGGTTTCTTGGATGCCTTACAGGATGCTTTACAGTCCAAGGAGGACTGTCTTGTCTACATTGTACTATTTTTGCTGGAGTTCCTCTGCGTTTTCTGTGTTAGAGGTTGAATGTTCTGAGTGTGGGGRCTTTCTCTCCCTTTGACCTTTACACTTCTGCCTTCCTCTCAGGCTTTGTAACAGTGTGGAAACTGTTGGCAATACCTGTCTCTCTGTCTCCAAGCAATTTGTAACACAGAATAAGAGAACAGTAGTATGCTCTTCCAGGGAAGGGGAAGTGTCCTGTTGACTCCATATATGCACATGAAGGCAGCCTCACTCAGGGTTTCATGCCGAGTGAATGATCTGCACKGGAGAGGTACAGATGTGCTCTTGCTGGAAGTAAATGTACGGAATGATTTAGGGAACCTGAAGCAGCCAGACTTCAAAGTAAACTTCTGAAGGTTAAGAGTCTTGCCCTCTGCAARCCTAATCCAAGGAATGTTTTGCCCACAAGCATAATATCTTAGCAGGCCCACAGCAGAGCTGTTGTAGTCTTTACTGGATGCAGATAATAAGCTTGGGAATAGCTTTCTTACTTGCATGGATGGTGTAAGGAAGAGGGAGAAGGAGGGTGGGAGGTCTGGGAAGGAGACAAGCRTTCTGTTATCTGAGAAGAATCAGAAATGAGTAGGTGGCAAGACCAAAGAAAGAATCTCAAGATCAGCACAAAGGAGATCAGCCAGGGCTGTAATTACGGTGATGTAAGTGAGAAGGATGAAATGGTGGGAGGGTTGTGTGGTGGGATGTTCAGAGGAAAGTAACGGAAGAGACATGCAAACAGAAATGATTTAAGATACTGTGAAAGTTTTGGGTGTGGGGTTTTTGTTGTTTTTTTTTTGGTCCATGAACATTCAGCAACTGACTGATTTTTAAGGTGGATCTCTTAGTCCCACTTTTTGATTTGCACATGCTTAGAGTGGTAAAGTCAAGGTGGTAAGCATTAAGTTGCCCCTTTTTCAAGRGTTGTACACAGCAGTAGGTGTCTTATGGCTTCATTGCTTAGGATTTATCTGAGTTCTGTGATCTCCAGCCTGCTGAATGGCTGATTTGTAAAACACTTCAGAATGCTTTAGGAGTACTGTGACTCTGTGCACCAGTCTTTGCTATATTATACTGGGGTACTCCAAAGCATGTCCTTCAAGAGCTGTGGAAATATCCCAAGATTTTTGTTGACATGGCCCAACACAATGTTTGAAACAACTTTGATTTATTGAAGAAAAATCTCTTATTTATTCTCTTATTTTGGAATTAACCAAGASTGGAATTAGACCTGATAATGATAAAAATAAATTGAGGAGGAAAGGGGAAATGAGGAAAGCCAAGATTAAGGACAATGTAGAGATCATGTGTTGAGCACCTTTCTGAAAGGTGAGTGTTTTTCTTTTACTTCAAGCACAGGCTTCTAGATGATTTGTAAATAGGAACAATTCTGTGTTGGAAGTGGAGATTTCTAATTTCCTATTCAGTTTGACTTTYAGAAGAAAAGAAAAAAGGTGCTTTTTAGCATCTCCGTGAGTATTTTGAAATCAGCAAGGAAACAGAAGTGTGCTAACAAAAATTCTTCCTGATTGTTCTGCAACATGGAAATACTTAACTTCTTATGACTTGCTCTGTATGGAATTGTGAAAGGCACGTCATTCAACATATGGCAGGATGCAATTGGGAAACTACATAATTTAACACTATGTTTTGGCATATCTTCAAGGGCTAAAAAGAGTGATAGAGAAGCTTAATAGACACTTGAAAACCTGTGAGAAGTATATTTGTGGCTTGAAAAATTCCATGACAATTAGCACCTACATTAACAAAGCCTACAAAACTAAGAAAACTTGACTAATTCAGATTTGCAATCAGAAGTACTTGAAAGGATCAGATTAAGTCTGTTTAACTTTGAACAGTGAATTATTTTAACATTTCAAACTTCCCACATTGAAAATGGGAGCCAAATTTCAGCACAGAAGTGATTTTTGGGTATGAATTTACAACTGGATTATGTTTTTCCTATTACTTAGAAATAAAATGGAGTGAGGCTGTGAAAGCAGACAATAAAGCAGACCAGTGCACAGCCAGAATACTGTGGAAAAGAAGAACACAATGACTGGTTGTGGTTTACCATGGATTTCTGGCCAGCACCAGAGAAAGGAGATGCAAAGAGGATGTGGTATCTTGCTTTCTGAGGCATGTTTTCAAACCTGGCTTGTCCAGTGCTCTTGAAATTGCTACTGGAGTAGTTCAAAYTGAAACAAATGCTCCACCCCTTCCCATAGCTCCACTGCTCAGAAACTTTAAACAGAGCCTGGAGAACTTGCATAGAAGTTAGTCTGTGTGAGAATGTGTGTGGTGATGGTGGTGCAGAGACGTGTCCTGATTTGCTTTAAAAATTGTTTCCTGTATGACCCATGTTTCTCTGTTCCCTGTTTTGCTCATGAATAGCAGCCTTCAGCACAGACAAGAGGGACAGAATGACCAGAAGAAAATTTTCTGGATTGAAATATTTATATTATTTCAGAAAGGCATAAAATTTTAAACAAAATTAGTACAGACCTCAGAGAGATCATGWCATGGGTTGAAAGGGACCTTTAAAGACCATCTAGTTCCAAGATCCCCCACCATGGACAGGGACACCCTCTGCTAGACCAAGTTACTCAAAGMCTCATCCAATCTGACCTTGAACACATCCAGGGATGGGGCAACCTCTCTGGGCCTCACTGCCCTCACAGTAAAGAATTTTTTTCATAATATCCAATCTGAACTTATCCTCTATCAGTTTAAAGCCATTCCCTCTTGTCCTGTCACTACCTGCCCCTGTAAAAACCTCTCTCCAGCTTTCCTGTCGGCCCCCTTTAGGAACTGGAAGACTCCTATAAGGTCTCACTGAAGCTTTCTCCAGGCTGAATAACCCCAGCTCTCCCAGCCTGTCTGCARAGGAGAGCTGCTCCTGCCCTCTGAGCATCTTTGTGGCCTCCTCTGGGATTGCTCCAAGAGGTCCCTGTGTTTTTACTGCTGGGGATCCCAGAGCTGATGCAGCACTGCAGGTGGGGTGTCACCAGAGAGGAGCAGAGGAGCAGAGGAGCAGAGGAGCAGCATCCCCTGCCTTCGCCCTGCTGCCCACGCTGCTTTGGATGAGCCCAGGACCTATGTGTCCCCTCCCGCAACTTAATTCTGACCTGACACTGATCTTGCCGGGGTGAAAGACAGAAGCCCTCCTCTCTTTCAGGCTCTCAGACAACAAGGAAAAGGTCACAAGAGCAAACCAGAAGAGAAGCCACAGCCCCGTGTAGGTGGCAGGTACAGAGGGGCACTGACACCTGCTGGGAGAGGTGCAGCAGAGCAGAGCCAGCTCCCTGCTGCCTGTTACCATCCTGGTGGAGGTCCCTCGTGAAGGGCAAGACGGAAGGAAGGAAGAAAGGAAGCGTATAAAAGCTATTTTGGGTGCAATCAGAGCCTATGGGAGGGGTTAAGGGTAAATGAGGGTAGCAGCAAAGCACAGTTTTCACAAATAAAGAACAGCAGAACACTTTCAATTAGGCAATCAGCATAGATGTGGGATTAGAGAAATAAGAAAAAATGTTAAGGACTTTTGCAAAATAGGCRCAGCATGATCAGGTTATGAAGCTGATCTTCAGCATTTCATATTTTAAATTGACATTGACAAATGGAAAAGATAGATAATTCAGGAATTGAATGTATGTATTTTGTTGCAGATGCTCAAGTTGCAGAACCTACTGTGAAATTAGAGATGCTTAATGAAGTTTGAACTCAACTACATTTACAAGTGATTAAAAAGCCCTACACGGTTTTGCTTCTGAGGTGTTAGCAGTAGGCAGCTTGGGCTASAATGAAGGAGAGCTGTGGGACAACTATTGTTCTAACTCTTCCTGTGGGACAGGGTGGGGACAGGGAGTTGACTGCTGGTGTAGCATTCTTCTCTGGATAAAAACGGTGTATTTTGCTGGATTTAGTAAACTCACCACCATACAGAGAATTCTAAGGTCGTGAGAAAAGCTCTGTAGAAACAAACTGTTTCATAAATAAGATGTCAGGTTTTCAAATGTTGTTTCATTTCCAGTTGGAAGAAAACTTCAGAATTTTAGTGTTTTTCTCAGGTCTTTATTGCATTTTCACTTTTTTTAAGTGCATTTACATGAAAATTTTCAAAATGAGGCTTTGATACTGTGTTCCTGACCAGCTAGGAAGCAAGTTTTTATGACACTGTCAAAGCCTCTCCCATTTGTCTCTGGAGACTAAGCTTCGGTGAAATCAGTCTTCTAATTTCAACAGAATTGTATTCAAATGCAAACCCTAGCATACCCTASCACTGATTTTTGCTTCCATTTGCCTCTGATTTTAGAGATTATGATTGAAAGGGTCTTCTGATATACATGAATGCAAACCTAGCCATCCTGAAGATAAAAAATAAAAAGAACAGAACAAACCCAAAGAGCCTTAACCATGATGTTGCAAAAGTCACTGCTAATAGAGCATACCTTGTCATAGCAGTCAGTTCCTTAATCCCCTACTTCAAGACGTTTTGATGCAAATCATCTTTTAAATCTCCAACCCTTTCCCTGCTTGTTAAGACTGTACCATATGGACAGTTTTGAAAGCTTGCAGACTGGAAAGCTGTACAAGGGAGGAAGYTCATAGCATGGCCAGCTGAAGCACCACTGTCTGGCCAGTTAAAACATGATCCTGGCAAGTCAGAGAGTGAGACATTTTGGGCTTTAGTCAGAGCTTCCAGGGCATGAGCTTTCAGCTCCTCCTTCCAGTGGTAGGAGCAAATGTTGGAAGCATTTGTGCAGTGAAGGCGTCATTGGCACTGGGGTGTAGTGTGTGAGCAGCGTTAGAGGCAATTGAGGAAAACGGTACATGGACCATCTCTGAATTGGTGCTCTTGCCACAGGCAAGTACAGTGGGATCAGGGGTTAAGAGAACTAACTTTAAGTGACCAGAGAGACATAATTTCTGAAGTTGCTTCCTCCTTGTAAAAGTTACAGGATATGTGTTCCCTCGTTAATATCAAAGTTGTATCAGGGTTAAATTCAGGAGTTATGAGAGCTTCTACGTATCTTCATTTCAGGGATACCTGAAATTGCACGTGGTAAAGTGTTAYTGCCAAAATAACTACACAGAGTTAGTTTCTATGGTGTAAAGGCAAATGCRCACACTAGGTGGGACTACATTTTGATGAATAGTTGGTTTTCTTCCCATATGTGTATCTTCTGAGGTACACAAGCTTCCTGTTGTGTATTTTGGACCAGTAGAGATTTTATGATGAGATGACTTAATTGCATCAAAGTAAAGTTGATAGGTTTGAATTCTGTAGTGGTTTCTGCATGCTGTTGTCTTATTCTTGTAGTGTTGCTCTGTGGATGCCTGTGTGTAGAATAGTTGATGGAAGCTCAGGAAGATATTCAAGTTACAGCTGACTTGCCTTTGGTTTCATGAAAGCAGCTATTTAAATTATTCCATGTATCAGAAGATTTAACTGTTGAGATTGTCTTTCAAAGTACAGTGTAAATTCTAACCTATGTTTAATTGTGGCAGAAAAAATGATCTACAAAGGAAACTGTACCTGTGTTATTTCTTTCTTCTGAAATAGAAATACCTCATGTCTTCTCTGTTACAGCGGATGAAAACTGAAGTAGTTTCAGTGCCCCTAGCTCAATCTAGAAAACAAATAATTTAAAAAATAGTCTTCTGAATATTTATTAYATGCCATAAAGATACAAAAAGGAGACAAGCCTATTTCTTCCTCTCTTTTCCTCACATTTAGTACACTGTTCCTCTTTAACAAGCTGCTAGAGACGGCTGTCTGGAGGCAATCTGGTTCTTATTACAAWCATGGAGCCTCTCTCCCCTCCCACTCCCAACAGGAAAAATATATCCTGGGTTTTCCAGTGAGATAATTTTAAAGATTCTAGCTTATTGATAGAGCTTGTAGTTTTGTGCTACCTACACTGGGGCCTTTGGTAAGAGCCACACCTGCTTGGCACCATTGCCGTCAGCTGCACAAAATGGGAACCCATAAATACCTGGATGTTTACTGTGTATTAGCCAAAACTAATCTGCTCTGAAAGGCATCTCTGGTTTTGGAAGATGGAGGGAGGAATACTCCTGCCGGTCACTAAATGCATCTAGCTTAGGTCAAACTAAGGGAACCGAAGTTAGGACTCCAGGCTCCACCTGTAGCTAATGGAGAGGTATTTTCAGGGGCAGTTATCTGAAGGGCATTTAAACCAGCAGTGAATAATTTGCTGTTGGAGTTTCCATTCAATGGAATTTGCTGTTGGAGTTTCCAGCAATGGGCCAATGTTAAAAGTAGCAAGGGATTGGACACACCAAGAAAAAGTTCATACTGACATAGTTTTAACATGGCAGCATCTGTTACAGTTTTAGGGTACAATTTTATGTCATTTTGTTGGATACAAAGGCAGCTTAAAAAGTTTCCTCTGCTGCCTGCTGGTATCCAGCCCTTGCAGAGAGGGCTTTTTCCTGTCTCCTGTAGGTCTCTCCATCCATGTTCCATAACAGCCTGTGGGACTTTGCAGCAAATCAGATTACTAAGACTGGGGTTGTTGGGAGCTGCTTTTTTTGTTTAGAAACAACAAAGGTTGTGGAGTGTTTGTTTGTGTTTGCCCTGAACATCTCAAGGATCTGGTTTGGGCTAAACCCACAAACCATGGCACAGCTGGGCAGGAAGAGGAGCAGACTGCAGTGCCGGCATCTATCTGCTTGTGCCTGAAACCCTCTCCAGCTCTGCTGTTAAAGAAAACACAGAAGCACTTCACAAACAACATGAACCGCCCTGATAAATAATGACCTGGTTTTGCATTGCTCTTTCTGGAGTATTGAATAAACYCTGGCTGGCAGTAAGTTGAACATGTTCATTTTGGACTTACAAAGAAAATGACAGTTTCAGCTTTTGGGTCCCTGAATTTGCCATMTTGTTTAAAGTACCAGGACAAAAGACAGGTTTGGATATTAATTTTTCCTTTTTTAAAAAAAATACATGTAACATATGTAGTCCTGTGTCTTCTTAAAACTGTATCCAAWCAACTTGATGGGGAAAGGTAGAGAAAAAAGTTGCTCACTTAAAATGTTTACTATTGCATGCCTTCTCCTGGGTTAGGTATCTCTTACTCCATATTTACTTCTGTACTGACCCAGATACTCTTGACATTTTTCAATAACCTTTTCTTATCAGCATGACCTGGATGAAGCTGCATAATTCTCTCCCTTGTTCTAGAAAAGTTAAAAGACTAGAGGAGGAGCACAAGACCTTTGTGGACCCACCATTCCATCCATCTCATTCCTAAGTGCAGGGAGGACTTCTGATTCCCTTGTGATCCCTTCAGCCACTGAGCCTAGGCTTGCTAGGAAACTTGAGTTTTACTGTAGCGATTCCTGAATTAGTTTTGTCATTTCAGTAGTAAGGTTTTTCTTTTTGTACTGCATTATTCTTGAATCTTATGTCTGTTTCTTTCTCGGGGTGCTGCTTTCTTTTTCTTTTTCCCCTTTCCTCCTTCAGTCAGACGCACACTGCAAATGGCACATACAGTGCCTCCTATTGTGGCTCAGGCTCAAGACTTCACATATGTAAAATGTGACTTGCAGCACTTTCTTTGAAGCCTAACCACAGCCAGGGAGCTGTAATTGCAGTCTTTGATTTGTGCCGACTTCACTTGTGGATTGGGCTTTGCTAGGGCATGCCTCGCCTGGCGAGACTTCAGCTGCAGCCCCCCAGTGAAGCCTTAGATGTGGGAAGTCTTCAGTCTCCTTAGCACATGCCTGTGGTTTCTTGAAAAGAATCCTGATTTGACCTGTTTTATATCTGTAAGGCAACACCATCATCACTCGTATTTTTTAGGTATTATTTGGTTTATCAGCAGTAGAAGCAATTTCCAGTGTGTAGCCTTAATGTGCAGCTGGGGAAAGGCTGGGTTCTAGATGCTGTTTTCRGGATAGCTACTGTGTAATTTGCTGTACGGCAGTACTCACTTGGAAATAAAAATACTTGGGGCTTCCCCAGTGCCTGTTCCCTTCCAGAATCACCGTGGTGTCTGCAGCCTCTCTAGCAGAGCTGGGCATAGTTAGGAGCTACGGAAAAAGGTGCCTCTGGATTGAGAAAGGAGCAATGGCCGCTGTTGGAAAAAGCTGAGGGCCAGAGCAAGGCCATGGTCGTTATTTTAACCTCCTGACTTCAAAGACATCTTGCTGRTACGGGAAGGGGGGAGGAGGCAGGGAACCATCTCAACAGAAGAGCATTTCATTTCCTTCAGTGAAGTAGACATTCCTGGCTGTTAATGGGGAGTAGCTCTGAATCACAGCGCTTGTATCAGACTGCTGTGAACTACTGGCCTGGCGCCTCAAGGCCATTCCTCAACAGGAAGCTGAATGTTTTCATGTAAGACTGAGAGGAAAACCTTCCCAGGAAGAGCAACCTAGACCAAACCTTTGAAAATCCGGGATGAAAAGGCACAAAATAAATATAAAGCTGCAGGGTGCTCTCCCCAGTGTTTCTCTGCTGTTTGCTTGGCCTCTCTTTCGTGCTCCTTGGAAAGGTAGAGCCCTTCGTAGCTCTTTGATCCGCACGTGTTACGGAGCACTGCGCTACTTTATAAAAAAAAAAAAAAAAAAAAAAAAAAAAAAAAAAAAAAAAAAAAAAAAAAAAAAAAAAAAAAAAAAAGCAGGAAGCTCAGGAGGCTTTTTTTAGTTGGGACATGGGCTGGTTTTATGAGGAAATAGGAACTGAATTAGTCAATACAGACCACCTCTGTTGAAACTGCTGGTTTGCCAGTGGACTCTTAGCTGTGCTGTTTAAGAGGCCTCAGTGGCTTTAAATGTCCTTTTGCGGCTACCAGCAGCAGGTGAAAATTATTCCTTATGTATCAGGGACGGAGTATTTGGGCAAGGAGGGAGTCTGCATCAAATCTAAGCTATACAGAACAGTTTGCTATAGATTTGTGTTTGTCTTTCTACCTTWGTCTAGCAGCCAAACTTCAGTGTCCTCAACTTTCCWTTCTACTATRAAAATAGCCACATGAGTGACCTYTGGTAAGGAGATACTTKTTTAGTAAGATTTTGGGACCTCAGCTTACACTGATTAAAATCAAAGAGTACAAAATCAGTTTTGGAGGCTTTCTACCCTGGACTATGCGAGGCAGTGTAACTCCTTACTCAGGAGCTGCCACTCTACTCAGTCACTATAGGTGAAACGCTTTGTATTGTAATGGTTTACACAGAAGCTGCAGCAGATGGGAGGTGGGTGCTCCGTTATAAATGGCCTTGGTTTAAATAACTGCTGTAATGTAATTTAATGTCAAATTTGCTGACTAATTCGGYTTGTGGCTCTTGCAGGCTTAAGCAGTCTATCTATTATGATTAGTATAAAAGAAGTTTGACTTGTGGTTTAAACCATTTCTTCATAAACTTGTTCTGTGTTGCCTTGCGTGACTCAAGGTGCTGGCAGTGTATCTTTTTTATGTGACTAAGCATTTTGTGTGTCATCTGGTGAAAATTCGTTTATCTTCTCCACTGAACTGCATTCTTGTGCTAATTTTGATCATTCTCAAAAGCTTTGCTCATTGAATCTTCTATTTGTTTGGCAGCTGAGTAGTACATGGAGACACAGAGGTTAATGTTGATTTTTCTGAGATACCAAAACCAGTTCCAGTTACTGGAGAGCATGTGTCCATGTGTGGAAAAATGTCTGACTCGCTAGACAGATTTTGGGTGGAGACCCTGTTATAACCCACTTGTCTGGATCAGAAGAGCAAGGGTGATAGCTAAGTCAGCAACTGCGTGAATCAGCTGATGCAACCCAGAGATCTAGTGAGGAAGAACTGCTCCTCTCTGAATGAGCAACTCCTGTTAGCCTTGTACTGCGGGCCATTTCACATGCTCTAAGAATATAAATCTTTCCAAGAGCCTAGTGAATTTTACTGCTAGGGAGGAGGCCCATGGTTCTTACAGAGCTGGAAGATGTTCCCTACCCTGCAGAAGAGCAGAACAAATCCTCCCCAGCCACAAGGACGGATGGTAGAATCAGTGTTCACACAAGCCTCATCCACCACATTCCTCTACTGCTTGCAGAAGACAGCATTTTTTCATTTCTGCAGGGAGCGGAGCTTGAGGCTCTGAAACAGAGATTTAATTGACCTCAACCACTGCACTGCAGTACCAAAGCCTGAGGATGTCTAGTTTTGTAATGGTATCTGGGTCAAATGCTGTAGATRAATTAAATCCACTACAAAAGGGAAGTACTTCTGTAATATGCTGGATGCTTAAAACCCCATTTTTCTAGTTGGTATCTCTTTCCAATCCAACATACTTTCCATAAATATAGTCACAAACTTCAAGCAAAAGCAAGTAGTAATAAATTCTGCATTTAACTTTGACATTGTAATGCACATTCCACTAATACACTTGTCCTAAGAGTTACCGTGACCCATCACCTACTTCTTTGAAGAGTATTTTTTTTTAAAGGCTTCATATAGTCTTTATCACTCTCTCTCTCTCTCCCCCCTCCCCTTCTCTGTAGGTGGGAAAAGAAATGCTTTCTCAACTTGCAAAGCAAAGGCGGCGACACCAGGACCCCTTCTGGAGATGGAAGCTTGTTAAACCCTAGGTGTGTCCTTCATCCACACAGACCACCCCCAAGGAGTCTGTCTAGGATGTCATTCACCCTGATGTCACTGCTAGAGACACTGAATCATAAAGACAATCACTGCCAAAATCCTCCACTATCACGAGGTCCAGCCCYGATATAAATAGAGCAAATGAGCTCCTGGGTCAGCAGAGCAGCTTTTGTCTTCACCTCTGCCTTGCACTCKTAAGCCCCCGTCTCATCTGTGTCCATGTTGAGTCAGCAAACACAGTAGCATGGCTGTCTCTGCCTGCTTCAGCCAGCAGAATAACGTAGACCACAGCTGCCCCATACAGCACATCGAGGAATGGAATTTGCCTGGACCAGGATGACACGCTCAACCTTCTTTTTATTTAATGGTGCGACAGGATCAATTTTGGTTTTAGCTTTTTTTAAGAAACTTGAATGCTTTTATATTTTAACTTTTAGTTTGTAATTTCTTTGGTGTATATTTTACTAGGTATGAGCTTTTAAACAAGTGTCAAAAATCTGAAATACTTTTTAAATAAAAGGAGTTTTTCTTTTTTTTTTCTTTTTTTTTTTTTCTGCCAGAGGAAAAATCTGTATGGAAAAAAGGTGGCTGTTTTGTTAAACTATTTGTAACAAATAGTGGCCTCTCAGTCTATATAATACAGTGTCCTATAGAACTAAATAAATGTAACAACAGTCAGCTGGTCAGTAGACATGTTAGTCTTGCATCATCTACTCTGTAAACATAAGCAATACATCCAGCAAATCTGACTGCAGTGAGTTCTCCTTCTCACCCATTCCCCTTCTCCTTGTAAAAAGCCCAGCACTTGAATTATTACTTCAATTGTTCTGTATTTGTATCTGTTTTTGTTAGCCTGTTAGTGGGATTTTATGCCAGTTGTTGAAATGAGCATTGATGTACCCATTTTTTAAAATAGTAAGGCACAGCCTTTGCCAAAAATACTGTCAACCAATTTTTTTTGTCATTCCAGTTTGAGTTAATGTGCTGAGCATTTGTTTTTTAATAAAAGCTTTGTAATAAAACTGAAGTCAACTGTCTTAAAAATGTGCTGAAAAAAAGGAAAAAAGAGAATGGTTTGTGCTAGAATTCCTCAAAAGTAAAAGCAAGCCCAGGAAGGTACAGTCACTTGTAAGGCTGAAGACTTTTGGCTCAGTCTTCTCTTCCAGGAAATGCAATGTGTCTGTTTGGCTCTTTGCTTATCTGAAGTGATTTTGGAAAATGACTTTCTCTTCAAAAGTGAGCAGAAGYCTCAGTTTCATACCAGGAATAAGGAATGAGGAAGCTCCATGCTCCCTTGTGCTGCTCAGTTTGCTTTGGCCTAAAGGGAAGTACTAAGGATCCCTCCATCTTCATTTTCCTAGCAAATCTTAGTGAASGAGCAGTGGTTTAAGCTGATGATTAGGAATATGGATTCCTTCCCTTCTTTCTGGACRCAGCCCATGCCCACACAAGAGGTAGACACCTACAGGTAAATTTCTTATAGCTGTATAAATTATCTCAGAGCCAGGGACTGAAGCTGGCTGCAGAATCAGCTGTGGAAGGCCTGCTTTCATGCTCTGAGATCCAGGGTCGGCATGACCTGCCTACTGCCAGTGCTGCCTGCGAGATGGTCCTGCCACAGCAAGCAGCACAGCTGCCTCACTTCTGCTAAGGGATTTAAAAAAAAACAAACACTGGAGCCATAGATAAACTAGCCCACTGATTTGGGAATGCAAAAGAAATATTATAAACTGTACATTGAATCTGCAGTCCTTGTATTCTAGCTCCCAAATATTGTTTGGTGTGAAACTGGACTGAGTCAAGCTTAAGCTACAAGAAATTACATAGGTCAATTACTGCCTAAGGAAGCTTTGGAATTGGATTGTTTATAAATGACCCTTTAACTCTGTTGCATAAGAAATTCCATAATYAAAAATGTTATAAAACAGCTTCCTCTTAAACCAGGGTGCACTGCACACAAGCCCAGTTTTAAGGCTGTAACCAGCATATTAGTTCTTGCAATCTTTATTTCTAGCAACTAGTGATTATGTTAAAAAAAAAGAAAGATAAACAAATGACCAGGCTCTCAGATGGTGAAGAAAATATCTCTTGAGAGAACAGCAACTGTATACCGGAGTTTTGCAAGACTTGGCTATGTTTCTATTCAATTATCCCAGCCTTTGCTGGAAACCTGTCTGGCTTTTGGTTTGGGGTTTGGTTTTGTTTTCTAAAGGGGAAAAAAGGCAACTACTTAGTGCAGTAATTGTTCCAAATCAAGGATTACTGCAGTGAGATCTGTAAATTACATGTTCCAAAGACAACAGTTCTTTTTAGAACTTTATAAAACACGAGTACTTCATTTARATTTTTTTAATGGCTATTTAAAAAGACATTTACCCACTCTGAAAAAAAATTGTTCCCAATAGAAGTGTCGGCTTTATGTAGCACATTGTCCCAAATACACTGTTGTGAAAAGTTGCCTGTCTTAAGGACAAAAGGTCTTTCAGCTCTAATAGTGAAGAAAAAGAATTTGGGAGCTAAAAATAATATCTCTGCTGTTAACACACAGTGAACAAGCACCATGTGTTGGGCTCATTCACAGATCAAAGACCTTTCACATACAGCAGCTATGGGAAAGGTTAACTAATACGCACGGCTTAGCACGCTGTCATGAGAGCACCTGAAAGAGTGACCCGGCTATCCCGGAATACCCTCTGTGACTGGGCTCTGTGTCCTGCCCTCCCCTCTAATTGCCATTGGTTCCTGTGGGACCAAAAGAACAAACTGACCTGGGCCCTCATGTACYGCGCCAGCTTGTCAGTGGAGACAGATGAGCCAGTAAAGGGGGCCAATGTGATGATGGCTGTAAGACTTGGTTTAAATCCTTGTGACACACAACGAATTATTCCGGGTGAGACTCAAAACCAGCACCTAAATTCCTGATGTGCAATTTAGGCAGAAGTCAGAATCTAACCTGTCTCTTTTGGGTGCCCGAGGAGATGATTATCCTGTATTTCGCACAGAAAATGTCTTCAAGGATTTAAATGCTCCTACCTAATGGCTGAGTTAATTATCCAGACACTTCTGTACAAGTATTCACAAACCATCCTCTCCCCCCACAACTGGTTCCGTGCATGTGCTAAAAGCAGYTCTTGCATGGATCATGGCCTAGGTAGTCTAGTTTATAAACACAGAGCTATCCAGTACCCAGGAAACGCACAGCATTCCCCCTCCCCTCACCGAAAACAGTGGACACAGAACAGAGGAGTTGAGCCAGGATTATTTACAGCTAATCAGGCCAACATCACAGGATGATCTGGCTCCTCAGGCTTCTGGATCACCTGGACCAGGGCCATTTTCCCTGTGTTACATAAGAGAACAATGCTTCAGCTAACYGACTTCCTACACAGCAAGTGATGACAGATTCACTAGCTGTGCTTATAGGGACTCACCAGCTCTGCAAAATTATCTTCTGTTGTAGTTTCCGCCCTGGATTAGCCAACAGAGAAGGCAGTAACTTAGCTGTACAAGGAAAAACTCGATAGCTGGGCCAATTTGCAGCAAAGATAGGACCTTATGGGCCCAATCCTTGCTCCAGGCTCTAGGACAGCAGACTCCACAGCATCAGTTGTCTGCGCTCATTTGAAACCAGTACAGTGCACGAGGCTTTGAAGCAACCCTCCTGTTTCCTGGTGGCCTCCTGCTCTGATCTACATGGCAGCTAATTAGACTAAAGCAAGACTGGCAGAAAACGAAGGACACTACTGAGACTAAGAAATGCCCCATAACCTCCCCCATAAGGCAGCTGCAGTTTGTTCCCTTCATTTGCCAGGGCACTAACATGCAAGGAAGCCTCTCCTCCAGCATAAGGGCCTAACACAAAGTAAAACATTATAGGGGAAAGAAGTAACTCCACAAATAGCCAGAAGTCTGTCAGCTATGAATACATTTCTCCTAATGTGAAAAACTACGGAGCTAAAAGGAAAGTCAGCCAAAAGGAGAGCAGTTGTAACAGGAAAATGGTCAGCTGTAAACACATTCTGAGATGAAACCAAAACCCTAGAAAGTATGCCCAAACATATTCGTTTTTCCACTTGACACATCAGGAAGAGAAACTCTGCATTAGTGTATAAATTTACCCTTTGAGTCTCCTCACAGATACAAAAGTCAGCTTTAGAAAGCCAAAAAGCTTTAGAAAGCCRAAAGGGACATACCTGCCAGAAATACAGGAAATGAACCTCTTAATGATCAGTTTTTGGCCAGGTCAAAACGAGGATTGAGGTACTGCTCTCCATCCTCCAAAATAAACAGTCATGCCTTCAGGCCATGGATTTTAAATGATATCTTCTCTTTGAGTGGGACACTGCTGCAACAACCATGCACTGAAACACAGAAACCTGCTTGGCTGAGATAACACTCAGTGTCTACCTGGTCTGGGACACTCAGGTYTTCTTCTTGTGAATGATGTTCTACAAAACACATTTTGATAAACTCACCCATCCCRCCTTCCAGAAACCCAACACATACAAATAAGCAAGAGGTTCATTAACTTGTCAACTATGGAAAACCAGCATAAACCAGCAGAGCGAGGGGAAAAATTTCTGCTTCATACTAAAAGATCAGCTTACCAAGAAGTGTTATGTCCTCTTCACTGTGCTGACATAATAAACTGTGCATCATAATAATAACTGACATAATACAATCTTCAGAAGAATAAGAAAAAYAGCATACTCCAAAACTGAATGCTGGTCAAGAGTTATTTGAAGAGGTCATTCTTTGAATTCGTATGAATTTCCGACAGCTAAGAAAAGTGTTTTTTAAAAAGTCTGACAGGATGTCTATTTGGCTGAGTTAAGACATCTCTGTCTTTCAAGACAGAAAAAAATGCCACAGAAACAAGGATTCAGATCTTGACAAAGTAAAATGCTATAGAAGGATTAGCTTTTCTTGGCATCTGCCTGTGAAAGCAAAGTGCTGAGTAACAGAAGAGGAGACAGCACACAGAACAATGTGGCAGTGTCTACATCCTTTGACTGAAAAAAGCCAGAGCTGGACAAGATTCTTACACTTCAGTTGCAGCTTTGCTACCCTGAAATATGTTTCCTTTTACTCTTCTTCTGTGAAATCTCTTTAATTTTGTCATGACTAACAGCAGCAACTTCTTTCATTCTATGCTCTATTAATCTTAAATTAATAGGCAGTAATCATATTTGCAAACAAATCATGTGACAGAACAGTCACTGCTTTTTGCCTGTAAAGACCTGATAGCTTCAAACTGCATGCAACTTTTTATGACAGTATCTTGAAAGAATTCACAATCAAAACACCTTAATCTAATAACCCTCAACAAATTTAACCATGAATGGTTTTAGTCACTGTTTGAAAATTCAAATTTTTATAAGGAAGATTTCACAGATGGGCTAAGTTTCCCTTTGTGTGGGACTGGTATAATTGCATGACCCAAAAATCAAACCATTTGCAGCACTCAGTTAATCACTGAGCACTCTAGTTCTGCTACACTGGTACTGTAAAGCAGTTATTACCCATGTTTAATTGTTTAGTATGTGTGAATTTACTGAAATYACTTACTGAAACTGAATTCCAAGCAGTTTCCCAGTATTCAAGCAATTTATTCCCTTCTTCCTCTAGTCCATTTGATTTCACTTCTGCTGTAGGGTTTCTCCCTCCTCCCCCTTCTCTCTTGTGTTTGACTGACTCCCATGCTCTTGGCCTGTCCTCACTGGCAGAAAGAGTTCCCTGCTGACAGAACAACATTGCTAACTGCTCTTGCCCACTCAGAGGCAGTCTCCTCTTTCCAATGAGCTAATGCTGGACTTCCTATGAACATAAAGCACWGGTCTAATGCCTATATTGTATTTTCATTCTGTCCAGTTTGGAAATAAATACAATCTGAAGGAAGARTGAGGAGAAAGACTATTTTCTAGGCAACTGAAAGAAGAATTTCCCTGCCTACCTATTCCCCAAGCATATTTGAAGGATGGTCTTCCTTAGCTCGCAGGYATGTTGTGAGGATCAGATACCATTATATGCAACTCATGTAAACCACAGACAAAAGATTTGAGGGATATTTTAAATTATATGCATACACTACAGGTACAGTTATCCTAGCAGCTACCACACACTTACATAAACATGGAATACAGTGTATTTATCAACCAAAATTCAAAGAATTCTTCAGATCACCTTACTCCAGAAGTTGTCTCAAGYAGCTTAACCCTTTGCCATTTTTGTGTGGGAGTTAGCTCACTTTCAGAGGCAATGGCTAGGGAATAGAGAGAGAGAGAACAAAGCACAGAGAAAGCTGATGGGCATGGATTTAAGGGTTTCACCTGAACTATTTTCTATTGGGCACTACTGCTATTGTAGCATTACCTTGCCATGATCCCAGGGAATTGTGGAGAAACTCACGCTTAGGCTGAGGGTGGAACAAAGCAGAAGTGACAGCTCCAAGAAAAGATGAAATGGGAAAGTGCTAACACCTGTTCCAACTACCCACCACTACCAGCTGAACAATGAAGACTAGGCAGGACTTTCTCAYCTGTCCCTTTACCAGATTTCATCCACTTTCTTATAGACACTGGGGTCAATACATAATTAARTGATTTGCAGATGACAGCTCCTAGCCAGGACAGAAAAACCTCCCGTGTTCTTTGCAGCATACAGTTGGGGTTGAAGGATGCCCTTGGTAATTCACATCTTGAAATCACTTCTAGTCAAGGGTGTCTAAAATGACACATGCTGGATTTTCAGCTACCAAATATCAAATTGTGTCCATGTCCCAGCAGATTCAGCAAGTTCCCCAACACAACTTCYTCGCATGCAGAAGACAGAGAACATGGCATTCCTTTTAGATTGATTTTTGCATTTTATTTCCCCATTTCAATGTAAATCAGTTGTAAGTTGAGCTATGTGCCTGTGGACTAGCACTAGTCTCATAACATGAATTAAATTAAATTCTAAGTCAAACTGATACCAGCAATAKCTAAGTCCAGTCTTATCTGTTAAATGAAACATTTCATTCCCTAAAAACACAATAAAAACAATTTTTCAGAATCAGTTTTCGTTAGAAACTTTCATCCTGATAACTTTAGAAATGTCTACCACTGTAGAAAAGCTCTGCCCTTTGCCAAAAACCAATGAGCCTGTGGGTGAAGATAGTGCCTGTTGTACAATAATTTGAAATATTCACCATTGTCTGCCATTATTCTCCCCTTCCATTGCTACATCAAATATCACATGTCAATAGTCTAAGCAATGGTTTCAGCTGTAAATGTGTGCAAATATAGACTATACCTCTGTCCATGAGGTAAACTATATGTTCATCTTTTAATCTATGACAACCAAATGCCCTTACAAATTTAGATCCAAGTAACAATACTGGCTTCAGTTCATAGATTTGCCAGTTTAGCGTCAACTTAGGCAACAATAGCTTTCAGTCTTAGCCAAAAATAAAATGTTAAATCTCTAGGAAAGAGAAAGACTTCTTCCTCAGTTTTATGTAATGCTTWTGTTTAAAGTAATAAAAAAGATGGTATCAGGAAAACAACTTACATTAAATTCACAAAATCTTCTCCCTGTCCCCCGATACTCTCTTCTAAAAGAAATATCTACCATTTTAAAACTTTCATCTCTCTAGTACTAAAGAAAAAAATTCTCCAAGTATCTTCTGCCTCTTATGCTAAAGTAAGCTATTTAAATGCCCATTATCAATCTCACACTTCACACACACTGCCATTTTCCAAAAAGCACCCTGATGGGTTTTAGAATCCACAGCCTCATTCATATCAGCTCCCTCTCAGTGAAGTATTTCCCTGCATCTATTTCACCTTAAAGGACTCACAGAAGTTTTTTAAGGCATTTATAACATTCTTTGGGTGTCCACTGCTCAGTCTCTGACACTAAAGTTACAAAAACACCCAAAAATCCATCCATAAGCAGTTGGGATAACCCTTTGACTCAAAAGAAAGTGAAGAGAGGGTGAAGAAATCAGGAGGCAGTATTTTTTCAGACTGTTAGAAGCAAAGTCCAATTGATACTGATTGAAGTTACTAATTAGCAAGAGCAGAATTTTGTTCCTGCAAGTAATTGTGTTCAAGAAAGACAAAGAAGAAACAAGAGGAAGTAAAGTACTTAAGTTGTTGGTTTTTCACATTCTCTCAAGAACTGCAGGGAGGTGGGAGAACTTGCCATAAAAATCCATGCCAGTTCTTTTCTAATATTCACCATTATTTTGGAAATTAAGTTCAAGATTTAAAAGAAAACTAGGACCCTCAAAATCTGGCTCTTCAATAAATACTTTTTTCAAGTTCTGAGAGGGATTTCAGCGCTGAGAAGAAAACATAGGAAGCTAGATGCCTCATCTGTTTAGACATTCTGGAAAACATCACTAGGCTTCCAACTGAAATAAAAGGCTTTTAGAAATTTCAGCCTAAATTGCAATGAAGAAAGAATTGCAACATCAGCTGTAAGGAACCCATTAGCCCTCTTGACATCCTCAGAGAAATAAAGCAGTTGTCAGAAACAGTTTACCTTTTACAACCTTTTTAGAGAAAACCAACTAGAAAGCCTGTGAAATACAAATGCAGTGTATCAAGCACCTGCTTATGCTTGTGGTTTTGTAGGAGTCAAAGCAGCAGGCCTCAGACAAAGTTCATGTAGAGTAAGTGAAGATTCTGAGTTGAAGCAAAGGCTTCCTTCCAATGACTGCAGTGCTCCAATCCAACTCAGCGAACCACTGCATGCCAAGGAGTCMGGGAACAGAATGGTCTCTTCATTGGATTATACATTACCTACACAGGTCCTGCCACCAACAGAGCAGAGAAATATCAGCCTGTGCCCAACCAAGATCCACTTACTGTAAATGTGTGGTTTTRCCAATTTCTATTGCACAAATGTTTAATAGATCCATTTGAGCATGCAAGGATAATTGAGAAAAAAAAGGGGGGATTTTATTTGGTGTTAATTCACCACATGCAAATTCCAGCTGTTTACTGCAGACCTACCACCAAGCATACACTTCTTCCCACAGCTCATCAGAAAGCCTCTTGCTGGTGAAAGTGGTTAATCCACAACATTTTTGTCGCTGAAGCCAAGACTCCAAATGGGGGGTTTAAGTTACTAATGACAAAAAACTCGCATTCTTTAACTRGCGAATACTGTAAGGGTTTGTCCATTTACAGAAAACCACCCTAGAAGTGGTTGCTRGCAGAAAAATTGGACCAGAATAGAAGAAGCTGTTACCAGGCAGGACAGAGATGCACCAAGCAAAGCAGCAGCAAACAACAGGCTAGGAAAAAATCCTGTTATCTGGCAGCATGGGACAGCCAAAGTAAGCGACAAGTTCCTTAGTGCCCGCCAAGCAAAAGCCTTCTGCTAAAATAYCCTCCTGTGCCGTGGCCAACTCACAGCATCTGACCCCAGGCTGGAAGCAAAGCTTGGCCTTACGCCTCACTGTGATGCCTCATGCCACCACATGACAAAAGAAATGGCTCCTCTAATAAGTAGGTTTGATGTTTTATATTATTCCTGCCCCGGAAGCAACCGAAACTTTCAGCCAGCATTAGAGCTTTATGGTGCTGGTTTCTCTGCAAAGAATGCACTGCTGTGAGTTATTCACAATTTATGGAAAACTAAATAGAAAACCTCTAGGGGAATAAAAGAGAAGAGTGAATCGAACAATTGGGAAGCTGCTCCATGGGCATACAAACCTGAATCTGACTGACATATAATCAGTAACACCTTACATCATCACAGAGTGTTCTGTGATCTCATACATTTAAGACTCTGCCTAGCATTGCATTTATAAATGGACAAGTGTACTGGATAGTAAATGGTGTCTAAAGAGTGATTTCAGTTTTGACATGARCTTTCAAGAAGACCATTAAAGTTCAAGGCAGATCATTCTAAAAATCATTTTTACAGTTACCAGATTGTGGCTTTACTTAACCCTTCTCTACAGAATTCAGTAGAAGCACATGCCTCTGGCTGTGAACAACAGGAAAGCTACTGAAGGAACATGAAACATGAAAGGATCTAGCTCTCAAAAGAATCACAGCATCTGCTTTTGCTCCTGGTCTCAGCTCTTYCAAAAAGCACAGGGAAAAGGCATTATTAAGGTCAGTTTTGTAATTGCTCACATGGCTGCAAACGGTAGTGAATAAAAATACTGAGATGTGGGTCACTGCTGTGGTACTTGTTAGCAAAGTAAGAATGTAGCACCACAGCTACAGGTGCCTCTCTTGAAAAAATTAACTTCAAAACTGTCAGCAGTAAATTTTTAAGGAAAGTTGGTCTCTACAAACTACAGAATCTGCTTCTGGTTTGTCCACATCTTAAAAGTCACTCAGTACTGTAAAGTGGTTTTCTCTAGATGCAAGAATAACAAGCATGCATTAAACAACAGAGATTGTCTGCTAGTACCTCCATCTGCTAGCACCCACCCTTAAACACCACACCTGGCCATAGGAACACAATGCAYTGCATTAGCTTACACCTAACTCATTTGCAGACTTCATTGACCAAAGCCTGGCACAAAGTCARGAACACACAAAACCTTTTCACACCAAAACCATCTTTTTTTGTGTGTAGGCAAACAAAACACCTCTTTTTCAGGTGCTCTTCTCTTTCTAGTAACWGATACAGATTTAACAAGACAACCATATCTCACTGCACTTCTCTTTATATAGAAAATTCCTTGTTTTTTGCTTCTTCACCCTGATAAACATTCATTAATTTATAGTAAGTGGATCTCCAGAGGAGATTGATGATGAACCTCAGAAGTTTCACAGACACCTGGAGGTGTCTAAGAGCCCTATCCACAGAACAAAACACCAAATATGGCATTAAGGAAACAAATCCAAACCACAACCAAATCTCATTCAGAAGCCACTACCTTGCTTTTCAGCGACCTGATTCACTGCTGGACTACAGGGCTGGTAGTACTGGATCTCATGGCTCTGAAGAGCACATGCTAGATGATGGAGTTAACTACTGTTAATTGGTTTTTGAAGGACATTTGCATTGTCACCTTAAAACCCTTGGGTCAGACAGCTAGGGGGACAAATATCTCATCTATGAAAGAAAAAAGGATAGTTTTCCAAGCTATTTTAGGCAGCTGTTAAGTCAACCATTCTTTCTGCTTTGTAAAATAAGGCACAGGTTCACAAAACTCTCATCTGCACAGAGCCGGTCTATTCACTTCGAGACAGCTACTCATTTTCAGGGACTAAACTTCCATCAGCAGACAATCAATAAACATGAAATTATTTGTCAGTATGGTTTTTCCAACTAAGCTCCTGTTAAAGTGATGTTCTGCAAGTCCCCACAGAGAAGGAAGGAGGAAGCAACAAACTCCATTTTCCATTCCAGATTCAAATCCACACTGCAAGCTGGTACCTGCATCTTCCAAGAAAWCTGTTCTCCTGTGACATAATGGAAAAGCTCAATGACCTGCACAGATGCAGATTCASTACTTCAGGACATCTGCTCTCAACAATGTAGCCATTACTATGGACCCACATATAAGTGTTACTATGTTCAGCATCATTAATGGAGAATATTTCATTTGTTAGAACAAAGTCAGATTTCAGCTTCTACACATTTAATTCCTCTTCAGATCAAACTTTACTGCCACCTCTTGCACTTTATACTACATAAGCCACTCCTGCAGATCACCCTYCTCTGTCCAATTAAGATTCTGCTTTCAAGTCCCTGTTCAAAATTTGCAGTGCTCCCATTTTCTCCCCCACCGTGTCAGCAGCTAGGTTGACCACAGATGGAGCACATTTGGCAGCTGAAATGACCCAGATGCTGAATCTGGAGCCATCTTCACAGCTGCAGTCACTGGGCTCACATCCTCAGCTGCTGGCTGTCAAACTGCCCTCGAGCTGTGCCAAGTGTACATCCCAAAGCTTTGACCAAAGTGAGACAAATGCTCTAAATCTGTGAGGTCTCTGACAGAAAGGAGAATAAAGATTAAACATTTTAAAAGTAGGCAGTAAGAGAAACCAAACACCCTTCCCTCCTTTCTCTTCTATGCCTCATTTTTTTCCACACTCTCTGACCAGCAGGAGATTCCCCTTCATCAACACTATGTGCAGTGGAAGGTGGCTCATGTACCTCTGCTTCCAGTCATAGCCACAGCAAGGGCTGGAAAATAATCTTCACTGAGGAAAAGGTGACAACAGACAATTCCTTTATTTCATTACATATTCTTTAAGCTCTCTAGAAATCCTTGAACTATCAAAACTGTAGAAATTCTTGTAAAATTCAGGAGTAACTATTTAATATCCTATTTCTGGCTGATTTCCTCATGACCTTGAACCCTAAAAGGGACCTYTATATTCTCTACACCTCCCCACTGAGGAGCAAAAGAAAAGGCTTACCTTGTTCCAATSACTAGGGTAATTCAATTACCACCATGCATTCTGATCTAGATTTAAGAGGGAGCATTTGAAGWTTTCACCCTTTACCTCATCTCTACTCATCCTGGCACAGCACTCCACATGCTGATAAAATAAACTATCCTCACACACCATTACAGTACCTCCACAGGGCCTATTCTAGTAATAAACAGAAGTCTCAAACAGCAAGTCCAACTCACAAATGCCTCTTTTTCAGGCATTTATTAAGGCACTTTTTCTTCTATTTATTACATATACACATACTGTACCTGTTARAGCTCCTGAAAGGAAAACACTGTTTTAGAGAAAGTTTATTTTTCTAAAATATCACATCTAATACTGAAAAATACTTTGCACATTTAACTTTAAATAGCCCATACCTTGCTATAAACCTACTCCTTCCCAAATTAAAGATCACAATCCAAGTAAAGAGAGCAATAGCAAATTAATTCTGCCTAAATGTTTTTGTAAAAAACAAATAGCATCTTTTAAGACACAAGAGTAATACACATTCCCATTTTTAATTACTATTGAAAATAGTAGTACTGAAGCAACTTCACCCTACAGTAGTTGAAAGTCACCAAACTGAGTTACAAGCATTAAGAACCTTCAGTGAAACAGACTTCATACGTAAGAAGTGGCATGTATTTTAGTCAGACCAAGTCAATTTAATAATATATTAGTAAAGAGACTGTAGAGTACTGTTTCTTTAACCCTTTTCTTTCAAGACAAGTGACTCAAAATCAGATGATATGTAATTAAGATCCAGGATCCAATAAAGCAAAAATTTTATTCTCTACTCAGACATTTCTTGTGTGATTATGTGCAAGGAAAGTGACATCTGTTTATATGCAATCTGTTTATATGCCTCAGTTTATATGCAATCTGAATTACGTGATGGAGGATGGAGGAAGAGTAAACTTAGCRTTAAATAATTATTCATAATTTCTGTAATTGAAAAAAAAAAAATAAGGACTTAGTAGAGAAAGTAAAGGAACACTACTACTGAGTTGAACTGGAACATCAATCCTCATGTCCACTTGCTCTGCAATACTTGGAGAAAAGACAGGATTTGATGCACTCCCACTATGGGCTCTGCTAAGCCCCCAGGAAATGAAGTTGCAAAAGAGAAGGTGCCTCACACAGCCAGAYACACCTATTTGTTTACACAGCACAAACTCCCAACTGCAATCCTGAAAGTACTYAACTACAGTAGTAGTTTATTTTGTAAAAATGACACTTTAAATAGAACCAATCTAGAGGACTCTAGAAAACATTCAGAAGCTTTCACCAGCTTCCTCRCTTATACCCCTGAGAACAGAAATTATGTTTCTACAGCACTTTCTAGCAAAAGTAGGCCCTCAACCACCAACTGAAAATGCCAGAAAACCCCAACACACATCATGAGCTCTGCTTTTAAATGCTTTATTGGGAACCTTCCGTTCAGGGAACAGCCTGCCATTGTGAGATTCTTTATTTATTTTTAAATATGTCCTTCAAAACATGATTGTTCAAGGCACTGTAATTTACACCTACAGATTAGCGGTGCACTTCAGAAAAATCCTAACAAAACAACTCACTGCCTTTCCAGGCTGCATTTGGCAAAGTGGGAAGAGACTGCCACCCTGTGGGCTCCATCCAAGACACCAACTGCAAGCCCTCACACTCAATACAGAATTGTTGAAAATTTTATTTTTAAGAAAGTGAGGTTATTTTTAGTATTTTCCCCATCAATATAATAATGTTTCAAATACATTAATTCACTTGTCATTGTGTAATGCACCTGAAAAAAATCAGCATTTCATGAAGGCACTGCACATAGAAAGCTTTTCGGAATTACAAGAAAAAAAACAATCTACCCAATCAAGCCTTGACCATGTTAACTAGTGCAATCACTCAGTTCACAAGTGAGTTATGCTTAAAGGCAGCTTGTGCCATCCTTGGAAGGTTTAAACACCTGTATTGTGGCAATGCTCAATAGCATATACAGAGAGTTTAACACCTCCTGAGGTCCGGAGTTCATTTGTATTTGTAAAATCCTTCTCCAGTCTTTTTACCCAGCTTCTTTTCTTGTACCAGTTTATTCAGGAGTGGGCTGGGTGCAAAAAGAGGATTGTTGGGCTCTAATGAATGCCATCCTGGAAAGGAAGGGAAGTGGATGAATTAGTAACAGCTCTGTTTATATGCAAAGATAATAGATACCTGCATCTCCTCAGAAAAATATTTGGAAGTCAGAAAACTGAAGGACTGGAACTTATTCTAGGCTCTCTGAGACCCTTCAGTACAGCTAAATAATGCACAGATCTGATGGTCTACTGATGATCATGTACAAATCTAACAATTAGTCTTTAGGCTCCGTGTCTTATAAACACCACTGAGGGTTTTTTAAAAGAATTAAGGAGAACACTTGAAAGAAAGCTAAGTACAAGGAAATAAAATAAAACCCTTTTTAAAAACTCTTTTCTACTGAAACGAAATTCAAGTACAAAGAAATACCAAGTTGAATTTCTACCTGCAAAACACACGGTCACTTAGAACAATATAACACAACCCCACAGTACTGACTAAAAGCAAAAGAGATTCCACTGAAAATGCCATCTTCAAAGTGACATTCTGCCTCAGAGAATATTTAGGCTGCTCATTCAAAAGAACACAATTATTATCAACAAGCTGTCACCAATTCTGTCACTGTATTGTATCTGTATTGTTACTGTATTGGCATTCACCCGCTTATYAGCTGAAGTGACAGGGAGATGGTTCACTTACGCCTTTTAAGGTATTTACTGAGTTTCCTGTTAATTAAGAATGAAAATATGGCTGGGGGAAAAAGGATAGCGAGTCTCAACATTTGTTGCTTTTCGTCAGAATTTCTCACCTCCAGTACACGTCACTCCCCCCACTGATTCTTTTTAGTTATATAAAGCACCATTAATGGTAATATTATTATTTTCCAATAGCACTTGATGCAGTCAGCAAAGCTACCACTATTCTGTCCCCATGTACMAAGGGTACAGGCATGCAGTACAAATGCTGCACTCATACAGCATCCTGAGCTGAATTCTCACTCCTTTCTCCTCAGMACTTCAAAGGCTATACCATAAACATTCAGTTTAAATAATTAAGAATCACATTTACATTAGAACATCTACAATTTAGCTAAAAAGGGGGAAAGCAGAATAAAATAAGCATGCAGTACCATCTATAATGTATTTACTGGTATCCAACCCAACATAGTCCAGCAGTTCAAATGGACCCATGGGATAGCCAGCCCCAAGCTTCATAGCAACATCAATATCTTCCTTTGATGCATCTCCTAGAGAAAAGATTGACAGTTTGATGAACAGAGAAGATTCCGCATCTCCTTGGCACCACTTATAAATAATTAACAGGGTGTTATTTCACCCTGGTGCAGCTCTTCACAGAAATCTCTGCATGTTTCACAGCCACAAAAACTGGAGTCAGCATACACATGCTGGAGCATAAAGCTGAATCTCTCAAAAAAAAAATAAAAACACCAAAAAAAAAAGAGCAAGCCCTGCAGGCCTGCTTTCTGTTTTCCTGGCTTCCTCTTGCATTTCAATACAGAGCACTGTGATACTGATGGAGCCACAGCTACGGTGCTGAACCTATCAGAAAGACTAAAAGCAAGAACTGGTCACTATGAAGAAACAAGAGCTTCYTTTAGCGACAGCAGAACAGGGTAAGTAAGGAAACAACTCCATTTCAGCTTCATGAGATCAGCAGCAGCTTTTTGAATGATGCACAGGATGGAGCTACCCTTACTCTACAACTGGCAGAATGAAAATGATATCCAGCTGATGGATAAGGCAGGCATGGAGAGGGGAGCAGGAGCAGCTGAGTAACATGTTTAGCTACAGCACCAGAGGATATCTGCTGGGATCAGAGATGGCAGATAGGAGACCTGAAAAGTCTGTGCAGGTGCAGTTGAATTCATGAATTCCAAGATTATTTAAAAGGAAATAATCAAAATTTTAAAAAAWTTATTACTTCTACTTCAGTCTGTGCCTATAAAAATACAAATCCTGTGTTGTCACATTGTCACAGTTAACTTTAACCTCATTCCTCAGCTGGGAATACATATTTTAGGCTGTCATCAAAGCAGATGTACCTCTACTGAATACTTCTAATTCATATTTTGATAAAGGCAGTGCACTTTCTCTGCAGATCTTATAAAAAGGATGAAGTTATACAAACCCCAGAGGTACCTATTAAGTGATCTCCGTGCTCGATGCGTACAGGCATTCAAGGTGTCCACAAGCTTGGCAGACACAGCCTGTGCAATTTATACACCTAAGATCAGAGAATCTCAGAAATAAATTTACAAAATCTCTTGTAAAGGTAACAACTTCAGTGACAGTTCTGTATGAAGTAATAATTTATATATACCTCCCTTTATTCTTTAAAGCTGACAATGTTTTTTTTTAAGCCACATTTTATTTCTCAGAAACTGGGGGAGAGTAGCCTTACTTAATTCTAACATAATGTCAGTTCCTCAAATTCAAACACACCTAAATCCTCAGCTCATTTGCAGTTGATACAGGCATACATACTTGTTCTATCAACAGATTTGTCCCATTTTGTCAAAYATGGGACTTGGCCACCCAACAGTTCCATTACAACACAACCAAAAATAGTAGAACGGCAGAGAAAGGCTATATCCCTAGTTCATTCTAGTTTCTCCTAGTATGCAGCAGACTTCCACAGAAACTTAATTGACTGCTTTTTACTTTTTCCATTAAGAGCACAGAAGTACAGGCCACTATATATTAATATTTAGAATATGCCCCAGTTTAAATCACTGTTAACATATGAACTTATTTTGCCTATGCAGAAGTGCACATTTACCAGAATGATATTTTGTATAAATAAAMATTCAAGGATTGGCCCAATAAAATGGTATTTCAGTGCTTGGGGTTACAAGGAAAGCAACACCATTTCATTCTAACAAAGATGACTTTCTGGCTCAAGTGTGTACTCTGAGAATAAACACAAAGGATATGATGAAAATTTAACCTGATTCAGTGAACATATGAATTAAAAGACAGTCATCAGCTTTCTAAAGACAACAACCAGCTTTTAAAATATATTTCCTTAGAGTTAAAAATTCACAAATGGACTTCAGCAAGTTCGGAAATATCATACAGTGGGACAAAATACAAAAAGAATAAAGATTAAATCAAAATATTATCTTCCTTAGGCAGAAAGCAGTTAATTTTAACATACAAATTCAGGGACTGTTTTCTTCTGCATTTAATGAAAAGTTCTGCTGTCTCCTGAAATGTGCACAATGATACATGTSACTTAAGAAGGGCACCTCTTTTAAAACAATGAAGCACCCATACACTTTATTTAAAACTGTGACTTTTTCTAAAATAATAATGCCCCCTTGCATCCATGCCTTTGCCTTTCAAGTCACWAAATTTGCTCTTCTCTCCCTTTGAGATGTAATTAGGTACATCTGTTGATGGATAAACAAGTAGTGTTGTTTTATTTTTTTTTCAGGAGATCAAACCATCCCTTCCATGTGCTTTAAAAGAGATTTTTAATATTTAAAGCATATTTGGTGGAATCCTGAAAATGGAGTGCTTTCATCTGTAAAAAAGCAGTTATTTCAAAAACAAAATGTTTCAAACGACATTCTTAGTAGCACAGAGCTACGAGCAGAGCACTTGAAATAAAAGCAATTATAGTTTGTAATTTCATCTTTATCCACTACATTCATTATTGGCTCCTTTTCAAAACAAGCATCAATGCTTTGAAAAATTCAGTGGTTCTTTGGGGATTCATGATTATTTCTACGTACATATCAACGTAAAAGAGACCAGCAGTGAGACTGGAGTCCCTGAARAATCTGTGCCTAAAAAAAGGACACAGAAGGGAAACAGGAGGTTTTATGTGGCAGTAGCTGAGCCCAAATCACTCGTATGCCAGTAACATAGTGTGACACTATTACACCACTTAGCTCAAAACTGGTGGTTTATATCCACAAGCCCTCAGGAGARCTTTACTAATGGTCCCATTATGGGATTTTCAATCACTTTTATCAACACCTCATGGGATAGAGAGAAGGAAGTTCCTAAATAGCTGGTGGAGGATATTTTTACAATGGCACTAGGCTCACCTTGTCACCTCCAAGCCAGAAGCATTTTCGACAACCAGGAATTTAACACACGAGTAACTCGTCCCATCCAACTCTGCATAACCTGACATTTCAAAGTGAAGGCAAGACCTTTCCAGCTACTTGTGCTGGTTCATATTTAACATTCTCTATTCACTTCCAGCCTTTAAGGTGTGAAAATTCTGAGGGAATCCCAAGGCTTTTCTRAAGCAATGCAACATTTAGCAGTGCCACATTTCAACATTCCCTGAAGTCAAAATCCCACCAAATACCTCTCTCAAAAAGTCGAACAGCTTCCATCATATATGGCACCAAGAGACGGTTTACAATAAACCCTGGAGTATCCTATGAAAAAATAAAAAAGGGATTYGAAGTAAACACTCTTTACCAGAACTACAGTCAAACACTATATGAACAAATAAAACAAGTGGGTGAAGACACTTATTGTATCATTACTTAAGATACTCTCTGAACTGTATTTTTTACCTCATCTGCTCAGTATGAAAGCAAAAAACATTGTGAAATTCAAACAAGGAATGGCACATAAGCAGACATCATGACTAAGAACAATAAGAGTATTCAAGCCCTACTCAGGTAATCTTRAAACAATTTAATGTGGCCAGTCTTTATCAAGATTCTGATGATACAATTTCCTGATGGACAGGAGAAAAGCAGTTCTTCCCTAAAAGTTCTTCTGTGTGTGTGTCCATTACCAGAAACACTCCTGACTAAAWGGTCTCCTTCTCCCCCACAGCTCACTGATGACCCACACTTTTTTAAGTTAGGATCATTTCAACAGCAAATATTCAGCACTAACAATGAAAAGTAAGACACWTCCTGTCAGAAGTTAAATGATTACAGAACGTCTTYTAYRTAAACRTTAATCAAAATCAGTATTATGAACACAAGAGAAAGAGCTTGCAAATATATTATTTTGTATACTACTACTGTTTCACATGTTTATTATTCATTCCTTTTTATCTCAACATAATATGCAGAGAATTCCAAGCATTCTTATATAAGCAAGAATTTAAAAAAAAAAAAGAGCTTCAGACATGGAGACTGCATTATCCTCTATCCAAACTAATTTACAACAATGCATCCTAYATTCTATACATTACATGCTGCAAAACAGAAATAGAAAAACAATCAACACAGAACAATTTAGCCAGAATTTAGAGAGTATAGCCAAAATTAAAGAAAACAGCCAGAATTCAAGTCCAGCATCCAGATGCTGAATTGCTGGTAAACTACTGGATTGCAGGCCCTTCTTTTCATAAGCAGGTGTCTCCTGGGGGCTGTGAAACTCAAGGCAGTAGCTTGCACTTAAAGCTATCCAGACCACAACTTAATGGATTCAGAAAAAGGGTGCTTAGGAAGTAGGGTGTTCCTCTAGAGAAAAAATCCCAAAGCTGAGAGGCAATGAAGATTAATATGTGTCTAGTTATTGCAATCTTAAGAAAGCCTTGCAATGAGCAAACACCACAGAAGATTGATCAAACTGTCTCACAGTAGAAGAGGCAGCAATYTTGATCTGCTTAAGCTCTCCAGTCTAAGCTTTTGCAGGACTTGAAAAAAAGACTCCAAAATTGTAAACCCCAAGTGAGTGAGTTTTGCTAAACTACACAGGATGTCTAGGCCTAGTCACTGAATTTTGAAGAATTTGTGGCAAATGTGAGTGTTTTGTCAAACTGCTTTTAATAATGAAGACAAACTGGACAAGAAGCAGCCTGGAAATTTTTTAAGTGCTCTTACATCTACTAACACCTACCACCTTAAATTAAGTCTACAATTGCAGACCCTTTGAATGCTACAAAGTCAAAATGCACTCACCTTACAACTGACAGGACTCTTTCCTACTGCTTTACTGAAATCCACAAGKGATTCAAAAGTCTTTTGGCTGGTCATTGGAGTCTTGATGACCTGCATACAGGAAAGGCAGACAGAGCATTACAGCATTGGTTAAATTGTATGGGTTAAATTTTAATCCAGAACATTATTACAGAAATTTACAGAATGTTTTGCAAAAAAATAACTTCAATGGACATAATAGGTAACAGACACAGAATACTATTTTAAAGATAGATACTGCATTTTGCAATTATGTGTTTCTTTAACAYACTTTCCAGCTCAGCCACTATGGCTGGATGGTAAAACGGACCAGTTTTTAAGGCACACTTAAGAGATTAGAGTGTGTCAAAACAACTTCAAAAGCTACATAGCCTCTGTTGTTTTTGTGAAACACGAAGACATCACTCTAGAGAACCATTTGAATGGACATAGTTCCTGATATAACAGGTTGTAACCTCTACCTCACCTCACTACAACCTCCTCTGAAGTAATTTTAGGGAGTGGCAAGATTCCCCTGAGCCTCCTTTTCTCCAGGCTAAACATCCCCAGCTCCCTCAGCTGCTCCTCACATGAGTTACTCTGCAGACTCTTCCCCAGCTCCATTGCCCTTCTCTGGACTCTCTCCAGCCCCTCAGTGTCTTTCTTGTAGTGAGGGCCCAGAATTGGACACAGCACTCGAGGTGTGGCCTCAGCAGAGCTGAGCACAGGGGACAATCCCTGCCCTGGTCCTGCTGGCCACACTGTGGCTGATACAGGCCCGGATGCCATTGGCCTTCCTGGCCATCTGGACACACCCTGGCTCAATGCTCTGGGAGTCTGTTGACCAGCACTCACAGATCCTTTTCCTAAGGTCAGATTTCCAGCCACCCTGCTCCCAGCCTGTAGTGCCGGAAAAATTGAAACAAACATGCTTTACTTTGTTTCAAAAGTCACAAGGCAGTAAGATTTCACCTCCTGKTATTTTCTATCAATTTCTACACTGRTAGCAGCAGTTCTTATGAATAAGGCTGCCTGTCTGAAATGATGGCTATAAACAGCACCTCTGTTGGCAGTAAAGGGGAGAACTCTGGAGCCTTGAGATTGAAGGAGTTACCTCTGTCTCTTAAAGCTGTCCCTCAACTGCAGCACCCTGTTATCACTAGAGGTAGCTAATTCCTTATCAGAAAAGCTGCACACTGAGATCTGCTCTGTCAATCTAACTGAAATGCCACTCCTGACAGTTGCACTGCTGGGCTGCAGTTGTTCCTACGACGGAACAAGACCATAATAGCCCCTGTAAGGTGTGGTCATAAGACACTCACCTCCACAAGCTTCATCATAGGCACAGGGTTGAAGAAGTGGAGACCTCCAAATCGGTCCTGCCTGGTGGTTGCGTTTGCCATGTCAGTGACTGCCAAGGATGAAGTGTTGCTTGCAAATATTGTATGCCTGGAAATAAGAAATATATAGATAGCATAAATGACAGTAGGAGGCACTAAACATAAATACACATCCATTGGCTCACCATCCAAGAATTCTCAGAAATATCCCTGCAGTTTGTCAYGGTCCTTTTGCAGAGGTCTAAGCAYAGCAATGATTAAATAACCACTGCAAAGACCATGTGAATTCCTGATTCTCATGGAATGATATTGAACACTTTCATTAGGTGCTGGGAAAAAAGACTCTGCAAGTATAAAATTTTATTTAACTCCCCAAATCYATTCCAGGTAATTCCTTCAGCAATCCTGGAAATTTAAGGGTATTTTTATTCATTGTTACCCTCATTTACACGTTTATTAAAACCCAATCATATGCCATGTCAAAAATGCACTTTGGAGTCTTACGGGAAATTTGAAATCTACTTTGTTTTAAAATAATCAGTGACAGACATGATGAGTAAACCTACCACCAGAGCWAAGATTTGATGGGGAAAAAAACAAAGAAAAGACCTGCCATGCATAGGACACTGCAAAGRATACAAAAAATACCAAGAATTTTAGGACATATATGAAGTCCTTTTCCAGATGTGAACCAGGTTTACGAACTRCATTTTAYAATGGTTYGGGATTTTTGTTTCTTTGGGTTTTYCTTCCCAGAAATATCTCAAAACCTCAACAGCCCTGCTATAGTGACATCACATCAAAAACTTACAGAAAATAATAAACTAAATTAGATATGAAAACCTACCTTTCATTCTGGGCTGCATCCTACTGTCCCTTCAAAGTTATCCTACTGGACTCAACAAATGTTTGTCAACATTGACATTTTGCTTACATAGTACTAAGGTGTAACTGAGCATTACAATAGAGCTTTCAGAAAAGTTATGTCCAAGTCATGGGGACATCTTATAGTGGCATTAAAACAAAACATTTCAGGACAAAAAACATAGTTCATTTTTTTCATTTTTTACTATATTTTCTTTTTTGTTATAGTGAAGAAAATAGAGAAATCCTGAAGATTCCCGTTTATTCTACTTACAAATATTCTTTTGTTATGTCCCCACCATAAAGTGGTCTTACATTGTTCTCAGGTGAGRTACTAAAAGGAGCATTCTGCATTTCATAGTTTTGATCTTGCAAGGTCAGTGCATACAAAAGTCACTTATCCTCACCGAAAACTTGAAAATTAAAATATTTATTAAAAAATAAGTGATTTGTGAAATTACAATAATTTCTAGGCTTATATCTGAGTTTACTTCAGCAAGTGATTTACCTCTGTACCACTTTTGTGGGTAAATACTCGTAGCCCCACATAACATAAAGCCTTCAGAAAAAAAAAAAAGCCTTGAATTTGCACTGCAAACAAGTGCTTTTTAGTTATACTTTCTTCTCTGACGAACCAATTGATTTCAAAATAGAATTTTCACGCCTCTGTGACTTAGAATTACGCAATCCATGCTYCAGGTGACTGCAGAGTTGGAAGGCTTTAGCAAGTCAGCACTAGCGATGGTTTTGCGAGCCCCGGAGTGCTT
Organism: Malurus melanocephalus; assembly: GCF_030028575.1. NCBI lineage: Eukaryota > Metazoa > Chordata > Aves > Passeriformes > Maluridae > Malurus > Malurus melanocephalus. Next base: position 47,916 of record NW_026623618.1, read on the forward strand.
TCTCTTGGTGCCATCTAGTGGCTCTGGGGAAAACATCAAAAACAGAGCACCAACACAAGAGAAACGGACCATTCCAATAAATCCGAATTCTACAGTCCAGCTGCCTTACACAGCAAACACTGAACATTACTTTTTGATATAGTTTTATAATACATTCATTCTAACACAGCGAACAGCTGAATAACACAGGTCCAAGTATGTTTATAATAATTTCCAAATATCTTCTTAAAAAGGAAGACTTCTTTTCTTAGTAATTTTTCCCAGTCCCGCAAAATCATGCCTTTTGCAATGGGCAGGAGTGTATTTGGAGAACTCCCACTATCTTTTAATCCTGTAATGTAAAATTTGGTGTTTTGCAGCAGTTATGCTGACAAACAGCTCAGTCTTATGGAAAATAGACTCAGGTGTTYAAACACACACWTTTTTAAATGAGGCTCCAAGTCCCTATGCCCACATTTCCTTGCTGACTGTTTTAGACAGTTTGCCATTTAGTACACTCTAWTTTGCTTATTAAATACTCAGGCAAYCAAYGGTCTGTTTGCACAAACAGGCACAATYCAACCTCTCATAAATGTGGAAGGCAGCTACTTGCTTTTGTGTGTCAGGGTAATAGCAAGTTACCCTGTGCTCAGTACCTCGCTTCTTGTGATCATTTATTGTGTTCAAAAGTACCAGGTAAATTGAATTACTGACAGTATAAGAGAGCCTGAAAATCTCCCCAGGCTGAAGTCAACTAATGATAACATCTTTTCTCCCTTGACATTATATTCAAGGCACAGCTTGCCCAGTTGAAAGGCTAGACAGTTTAGAACACCTCCTAGCTGACACCCCCAGATTTACCTGCACTAGTTAAAATCTCAACCTGCAAGCAGTCCAGATCTTGTGATCCTGACTCATCAAGGATCAAATTTCTGAGACTGCATGCTCACCTTAACAACATTTATGGGTTTGGATAMAATTTAACAGTAGCTTCCAAAAGCTATCAAATACTGTTTAAAGGTATTTCCAGGGACTGTAAGTAACTCAATGAGTGCATACTAAAATAGTATCTACACTTTTACGCCACACACAAGAACCAGCAATGAGCTCTTCCCAAATTCTTGTAATACAAAGTAAATTTAGTTCACTTAAGATGCTATTGAGCTGAGACTTCTTAAAACTTGTTTATGTCAGGTGTGCTGAAAAKAAATGCTTTATCATCCCAATKCCCTATTTAAGTATGGGAACACAAYGTRAACCATAACCCATGTGTACTGGAACAAGCTCATTCTACTGTTCTGCATTTGCAGTTGGATTTAGTTGGAACATGCTGAGTAGATGGGCAACCTTAAGGACTAAACACACCTGGAACAACAAATGAAGCAATGCAACAAGCAGATGAAGCAATGCAATACACCTGAGAATGATTGTAACATATGCACCTGGCACAACAACTATTCCACACCAATGCGATCATCTGGAGCTAGTCCAAGAGGCAGAAAATAATTTTTCAATAAAGCAGGTACAAAAATAGAGAACTAACTATTGAGTATAAAAACACAAAATAAAATAGCCTAAGCTTCAAAATGTAACAGGAAAAACACACATACTCTGGWGCAAACTTATCCAGCGTCTTGAAGAGTTCATTTTTAACTTCCAGGTTTTCCACAATGGCTTCTATCACCAAATCTGTGCTGTGGACCACTGATGCTGCATCTGTGCTTGTTGTGAGGTTCTTCATGGTCTTCTCAATGAACTGAGCACCAGCCTGAAACATTTTCAAGAAGCTGTAATGTCTATCCACAGTGATTTAATAGACTTTTATGTTAAAATCCCCTTCTGTCCTCTGAAGAGTTTTTGAGCCCCCCAAAATACAGGCAGTCTGCCACATTTCCAAATCAATGAGAAACTTGTAAGTGTGTACAGATGTGATGCTTTCCACTGACAAAATTTTACTGGCCAACCAAATCTGTTTTGAAGCAAACAGGAGATCTTTAAACTCATTCTTTCAGGAAGACCACTTGCTCCAGTCCAACCTTCAGTACTACAGTCTGAGAGACCACCTCACCAACCTCACTCACGCTGGTCAATCAGYAGCTATAGTTTCAATACAAAAGTGGGGAAATAATGTTTTCTCACTWGTAAATCTGTTGACATAGCTTATGAGGGCAGAAATCAAACAGAAATGCAAGACTTTCAGGCAAGGGTAAATGGAGACATAATACAAGCAAAAAAACCACTACATGGTAGAACAGAATGTCATTAAAAAAGTGCAAGTATTATGTGGACAGTTTGCTTTTTGATTAAAAGACTCCCCATAATTATGTATGTATGCTCTCCTTATCCTGGAAGTTCTGTACTCCTGCAAACAAGACCTTTTCATTCCCTTGGTCTGCTGTATCATTTCTCGGGCAGCCATCAATATCAGTATACAGTGTATAAGTTAATATGTATCAAAAGAAGAAATTAATCTGCTGTGGAATTTAGAGAAACAGGAATAGCAACAAGTAACTCTTAGGATACAATTTTKAGATGCATCACTAGCTCCACAGTGGCTTGCTGCACACAAGTCTTACTGGGCAATGCAAATGCAAAGTTATATTTCTAACAGTGTCACCTGCACTCTCATTTCCGTTGCAGTAATCCTGAGCCCAAAATAAAATAAAATAAATAAAGACTCCTTACTCAGGTATTAAGACAATTTTCTTACTATTTGCTTTTGGACAAAATGGGTATTTTCCCAGGTAAGCACTCAAATAAGATTGTTATTAAGTTGGAATGAATAATTTGACTCCATKTCACATTTAGCATCTGTTTTAAAAGATCACCAAGTTGGTTTAAAYCTTTATATCAAGGCTGAAGTTTACTAAGGAAAGAAAATGAGGCAAGACATCTTGCARCCTTCCTAAATGAAAAAAAAAATCCAAAGTTCTTTAGCACACTGGGAGAAGTTTTCCTTTTAAGCAAGTATAATAACATGCTCTATAATGCATAACTGCAATATCAGAACTTTAATATGGCAGTTTTTATTCTGCCAAGTTTTCCCAGAGAAATAAAGAGAAGATGTCAACCTCAGGCTTATCTGCAAACTTCTTCTTTGTCACTCTCTTCAAACTCTCTTCAATTCCTTTTGTAGACTTTTTAAGGATTTCATCTGACTGGTCTACTAATACCACAGTGTGACCACTGGCTGCTGCAATCTGAAAGTTAAAAAAAAAAATAAAATAATTCAACACCAATATCATAAAACAACCAATCATATTAATTCGTGTTGACAGACAATATGCCAGGCAATAATTAGGAAAAAAGAGAGCTAAAGATCATTGAATTAAATGCACTTTATTAGAAAAATCATAAAAACCTGTACATAGTTGGGGTGGAGCCGAAGGGAAAAAGGTCTCAAACAACTTAAAAGAAAAAAGAAATCCCTCTTTCCCTCACACTGCAGAATCTTGTGTCTCAAGGCATCTAAATTCTTAGACCATGGCTATCACTTTCTCACCCCGCATCAGCATATTAAAAATTAGCTGTTCATTATCTACTACTTCACTATTCATTTTTTTATGATCCCCATGTAGCAACAGCCTATTTCCATTCTGAGAATTCTTGAACTAATAGAACTGTAATACAACTGTGTAAAACAGATGTTAAAACATTGTTGCAATGATGGTTTTTAAAGTCACTCAACTTCAGAGCTTCCCTTCTGCAGTCTTGTACTTTGTATTTAACCTTATACCTGGTGACTAAAGACTCATGTGCCTACAAGACCTCCTCCAACAAAGTTAGTTGAAATGAAAAATACAGATACCTCAAGARGAAAAGCAACATGACAGTCTCATCYAATTTGYCTCACTAATCCAGCAAATAAAGAAATGCCAGATTCCCTCTGGACAGCAGCAGTAGAGCTCTAACATGGGGCCAGTCTGCAGATGGACATTTCTTTATCCAACTTATGCTTTTATTTTAATGGGCCATTCCATTAAAAAACGTGGATCATAAAAGCTACTTAAAACAAGCTTGTATTTTCACTCCTAACACTTAATCAGTTGCTGATCATTCATAACAATGAAGCAAGACCTTCAATCTTCATCTGAAAAATCATTACCAAGCACATTCACAAGACATGCTTCACTGAGGATCCATTTATGACACCATCACTGACCAGCTGGTAAAAAATCCTGGAAAAAAATCAAAGAAAAAAGGGAAATCTCCCTTTCCCCATCATATTTACATGAACAAAAAGGAAGAAAATGAGACAAGATTATACTATATCTCGCAGCAATTCAAACACATGCTTGCCTAGACTCTACTACCCAATGACCTTAAGAATGCTAAATAAGAAACGTGAGTGCTGRGGAGTCAATTAATGCTTTTCTCATACAGAAAAGCTTTTCACAGAGCAGAATCAAAAATTATGGCTTTCAATCATACATTTTAGCAGAGGTTAGCTTCACCTCACAGTATGAAAAGGCAAGATGAGAGGAGACACAATTTCTTAAGTGTGCGAAAAGGGAGGAAGAGCAGTTTTATTAACAGGGTACAGGGGAGACAGCATTCAGTGTTATAAACACCACTACTTTGAGCTAATTTTGGATTGATAAATTGGAGGCAGATGGCCAGCMAAACAATCCTGGGTCCTTAACAGTGGTGAAAGCCTGCAATCCCTGTTACTGTCAAATACCAGACATGTTTCTCTTGACAAGCTGCTCTCTAAAAATGTGCAGTCTAAGAGAACATGAAGATCATCTCACTTTCCCTGGAAAATTTTAAGCTTTGCATAATGTGCATCTTTCTCAATCATGTGAACAACTTGCCTCAAAGCTTTTCTTCAGTAGAAGACTCAGGCTCTAGTATCAAGATACAGAGAAGTGTTTTTATCAGGTAATCAATAAATAAATAGCTATGTCCTTAGCAAAAAAAAAAAAAAAAAAAAAAAAA
>NW_026623618.1:52877-109395 GCF_030028575.1 Malurus melanocephalus
AAAAAAAAAAAAAAAAAAAAAAAAAAAAAAAAAGGTAAAAAATATAGCCTCTGTATTCCTCCTTCTAGACATTTGCCAGGAAACTAGGAAATCTTCGTTTCTGAGAAGCAAAGCTATCAAATCAATGAAATGGAGAACTGCTATTCATGATCTCCAGCTGGCCTCACTGTCATATCCCACTTGGGGATGTTTGCCTACTCCCCTTGCTCTTCGTCAARTCTGTGAAATAACCTGGTATCCTGAGTAGCAGTTGGCTCTTTCTCTGAATTAACTAAGTACCTAAATTTTAATTCACTTCCAGGACTGTTTGGTTTCACATCTGAAAGCTATCAAGTTAAAGGTGAACTTGAAAGCCAAAGGCTTGAGATTAAAGTCTGGGAAAATAAGTCCTATTTAAATATTAACCACTTCATAATTCTGCAGATGACTGAGASCTAAATGCTCATTTTAACTGCTGCACTCTACTGATAAAATGTCAAAAAAGACACTTGATCTGCTCCTTTGGCAAGTTGGAAGAAGTTTCTTACTGGGAGCAACATTTCCCATATATTATTAAATACTGTCGGTTTACAATTAGCCACGCATTGTCTTRAGAACCACCTTAAACAATTTAAACAATCAGCCTTGGTTCTTCGCGCTGACCGGTCTGACCTGAAGCTGATTAGCAAGAGGAGAAGTGTGGAAGTTGATCAAGCAGAGCGCAGCGGAGCAGCAATACTCTGTGCCCCCTCGGCAGCAGTCAGACCCAAACCCGCTGCACTCTGGCAGCGCTGCCACTGCCTCACACATACACACAGCCTGGAAAGGCACAGAGCGGAGGAGGTTGAACACGAACTATAACACGTTCAGAGAAGCGRTGGGAGGGTTAGTTTGTTTTGCCGTGGGTTTTATTAATGCTGGTCCGCCGGCGGACCGCTCGTCCTCCCTTTGGCTCGCCCTTTCCCGTCCGGGGACAGCGCGGAGCGCCGCTCCGGGGCCGGGCTCAGCTGCGAGGGAAGAGCCCAGGCGGAGCTCCGAGAGAAGAGCCCAGGCGGAGCTCCGAGAGAAGAGCCCAGGCGGAGCTCCGAGAGAAGAGCCCAGGCGGAGCTCCGAGAGAAGAGCCCAGGCGGAGCGCAGGACGCGCAGGGAGGGCAGGAGCAGCAGCCCGGGMAGGGCCCGCGCTGCCCGCAGGGCTCCCCCCGCGGCCCCGAGCACTGGCCGGGCCCCGCCGCCCCGCGGCCGCCATGGCGCCTCCGCGTCCCCCGCCCCGCGGCCGGGCCACCGCACCGCGCTCACCTGGGCGATGCCGGCGCCCATGAGGCCGCCGCCGATGACCGTGACATGCTTGATGAGCAGCTTCTTGGCGGCCGCCGTGGCGGCGCTGGAGGAGGCGGCGCGCACGAAGTGGCGGGTGGCGAAGGCCATGGCGAAGGCGCGGAGMGARCGGCGGGGCCGGGACAGGACGGGCCGGGACGGGCGGRGCGAGGGCCGCGCTCCGCCCCGGAGGGTGGTGGCTGGTCCCGGCKGCCCGCCGAGGGGAGAGGCGCGTTGGGTCTTCCACCTTCGCTACTTCTGATTCCTCAAGAGTCAAGCAGCAAGGCCAAGGTCAGCACGACCGGAGCTCCCGCTAGCCCCGGCTGGTGCTGATGGCCGCCCTTTGCCGCAGAGGTCACCGCGCTGCCCTCAGAGCTCACCTTACTGCTACTGCTGCTCAAGCTCACAATCGCAGAATCAATGAGGTTGGAAAAGACCTCTGAGACCATGGAGTCCAACCCATGACCGAACACCACSGTGTCAACCAGACCATGGCACCAAGTGCCACATCCAATCTCCTTAAACACCTCCAGGAAACGGTGAAACCCCCACCTCCCTGGGTGGCCCATTCCAATGTTAAATTACCCTTTCTGTCAAGAGTTCAACCAAACCTCTCCTGATACAGTTTAAGACTGTGTCTTCTCATCTTGTCACAGCTTGCCTGGAAGATGCCGACCCCCCTGGCTACACCCTCCTTTCAGAGAGTTTAGAGAGCCATAAGGTCTCCCCTGAGCCCCCTTTTCTCCAGGCTGAACAACCCCAGCTCCCTCAGCCGCTCCTCACAGGAATTACCCTCCAGACCCCACCCCAGACTCTTTGCCTTTCTCTGGACACTCTCAGTGTTCTTCCCGTTCACATCATTAGAAGCTCCCTATCCACAACAAATGTTTCCTGACTAGAAGGGGACTTTATTTCCAGGCTAGCACAAGCTACGTAATAAACAAATATAATAAAGCAACAACAAAAATTCTTCCATTATAAACATTAACAGCCGAATCGTATCAGCTGCAGACTGCCCTGATTTTCCATCCAATTCATTTATCACCAGAAAGACCTGCATTTCAAGCCAGCAACAGTAGCAGCTGACAACACAGTAGCAATTACTAACAGAGTCAGCATCGGGGTAAACATTAARCAGCTTGTTTTATTCAAATAGAGTAAGTGTTGTATTCTCATAACTCTGCACTTTGTACCAAAAGCCTACCACAAAAAATTCCCCTGGATAAAGCAGGTGCAGGAAGTGSCTGTGGAAACAGCTTTACCTGGAAACTCACCCTTACTGATCTTTCTGTATACAAATGACAACTGAATGGTAACTAATGAATTTCACCTCCCCCCTCCAAAAAAAAAAAATTAAAAATAGCACTATGCCAAAGAACCTGCAACCTAATTCCTGGGTGCAAGACACGAGATTTGCACCTACAGCTATTGTTCCTGAGTGCCCACTCCGGGTTAACACCAGTGCCGATACCCACCCTTTTCCTGCAAGCACTTCAGCTGTATCCTGCTCAGCCCTCCCCTTCCATGTGGAAGCATCTCCTGAGACCCTTTGGGGTCTCTCTGCCCTCTACSCCAGGCTCCCCCTGGGCACTTCCTTCCCTCTCTGCCCTCTCCCCTCCTCTATGTCAGGAGTACAAAAAACCCCACACTTTAACTTCTGCCCAGCATTTTATTTCCTGCAGACTGCACACCTCCTCTTGCTGACAGCTCATTTGCTTTTTTTTTACCTTCCTCATCTCTACCATTCCCTCGTTTTTTATTATGGGTAACAGTAWTTTTAAAACATACTCTATCATTTGATCATAACATACCTGGCAGTGTTATTTTCTTAATTTCACTTTTTTTCCCCACCTCCTTCACTCCTCACCCAAAGCATTTTTAACATTTTCTTACTGAAAAGCTTTTTTTGCAAGATGCCAACCGCAAGCWTAGTCAGAAAGTGGAACTCACTGAAAAGACTGCAAAGCCGTGAAACACTTACTTGGGAATTACTTTATTCAAARTACAAATATATTGAAGCAAAGTCTGAAGTAATTTTAGTAATAAAGATATTTTCTGCATTCAGAAAGTCACCCACTTACATAAACATACATTTTTCAACAAGGTATTTGAGATGCTTCGTATGCTAAAAAAAAGAGAGGGGGAGGATACATTTACAAACACAAACCAAATCTGCTACCATTTTAGTTTGCTGAAGATGGAAACACTTTGAAAACCACAAAGATTTTGTTGCTTTTGTGCTGTTGTTTAGCTACTTTCATGGTATCCTGTGAAAATTTCAGTGCATCTGGAAGGTATGAAAGGCAGGTCTTTACTGTCATTTCCAACAGCATCCTGTATTCTGGCAGACCTTGACGTGGTTGAAACTTTTCATCACTAATTTTAGCTTGTCGCACGATGCAGCATTTGATTACAGGTATCACCAAAAAGCACATCCTCAAAGTAGTATCTGTAGAAGGCTAATTTTCAAAGGGTAGTTTTCAAAGGTGACATTTTAAACTAAACTTGGCAGGCAAAACAAGCACAAATATGTACAGTTTCACATACGAGGGGATTATGCAAATTGCATCTTCTTTGGAATCTGTAAAAAAATMCTAAAGTGCTTTTCAAATGTGTCCTCATTGATTAAAAGGACAGGTATTTTGTACAAGTGATCAGTTGCACACCAACATCATTATGTTGCTTAAACAGGCATTTCAACAGAAAGATAAATATTATCAGCACTTAATTTTAGCTTCTCAATTAAGCATAATTTTAGGATTTCCAGACAAAAAACCCAACTCTATAGAATCTATTTATTCACTGGAAAATATAAAATKAAATTAAAGAAAGTGCTTAATTCTCAAATACTGTCAGGTTTTTAAAACAAGTTTATCAGCACTGGTCCAAACTCAACTTTTTATTGTGCTAACTTTTGAAAAATTTGATACCAAAAAAAAAAAAAAAAGAAGTAATACAAGTCTTGTTAGTCCAAAGTTTAACTATTTAAGAATTGAAAGTTCTCACACAGTGGGATACCTGACCAACGAAACACATAATTCAGAAATTAAGGCTCCTTACAGTCTTTGTTAGGCACTACCTGGCTTTCAAAACTTCAAGGTTAAAAGTAACAAAATCAGACATTAAYTTAAAGCTGAAAAGTTGTCTTTTCTTTTACAATTGAGGTTTAGTTTCTGCTGTGGAATACCCAATTCTAAATTACAGTCAAATTCTCATTCCAGTCTTYTAAAATTGACATTCGGAGGGCTCCTGGTATTCTCTTGATCCCCAGTGAGGCAAAAAAATCTTTAGAAGAATATATAAGAACTTAATTAATGTGATATGAAATTCTGACAGATCAAAAGGAGTGTAAAGAGATTTAAGAGTAATTAAGAAAAACTGTTTAAAGGTTAATTGTTACATATTCCCCCAAAAGATCACTTTCCATGTTGAAATATAAGGCAAGACTGAGTGCCCTTTCTGAAACACCTAACATGAGATTTCCTTGGCAGTTGGTGTGACAGTGGTTAACAGCACTTATATTCTGCACATGCAAAGAGTAAGGTACTGATACACAAATACTGTACAGACTATAAAATATTTGTACTGTGTGGAAGATAATGGAGAGCCATTATATTAAAACCTCAAGTTTGTCAGCTTCCTCCTGTTCCATGGTAAATGAATAAGGCCTTCACCTGTAATGCTGTAGTGATGCCATATTTGAAGACTCCAGTTCCCAAAGCCAGAGATTGTGACAGTACTATCCCCACTGCCTGTGGATGAAAAACCTGAGTGCAAGCCTCGAGTTCAGAACTACACATGCAGTGTTTTCCCCAGGGAGCAGCCACTGGTCCCATCCAGCCTGCAGCCACTGCTGCCTTGAGGCAGCAAGAGGCAGGATGCTAAAAGGCAGCACAAATATTGTCTTGAATATGTTTGGCACCAGAGAGAACAGAGTTCTGCTGCTTCTTGTTAGAGAATTCCGCTCTCATTTAAATTCTGAGATAAAACAYCTGCATCCAGATGCTTCACAATCATTTCATGTTGAGAATATGGCATAATCAAGGATTCATTTGGCCTCAAACCCTGGGTTTTCAGAGTTGGTACCTGCTTTTTTATAGTGAGCCCTGAATGTCAAGAATGTAGTAATTTTCAAAAAGTATATGTAATTATTTAAGCTCAGTTACAATGTTTCTTTACTCAGCAAATGCTAACAACCTCTCCTAATAATACTTTTAATATTACATTATGTGCTCCACTCCTTTGATAAATGAAATGTTTACATGCTGCCTTCACAATTTTTTGCAATTACTATTTGCTAGAGCAGTAACAAATGTTTTGGACCATTCTCCCATAATCACCATTTGACAAACTGACAGTAATAGACAAAAGTTAAAAAAGTTAAACCCACCAAGTTTTAATATCAAATTAAAAACTATGCTGTCAGTTCATTTGTGGAATGCAACAGCTGACAAAAAATATCTTTTCTTTCCAGAAGTCTAAATGAATCATTCTCACTGACTAGGAAAGCCTATGCAGTTGGGKTTTTTTTTCTGGAAAGAAAGTAACAAAATAAGCTGRAAATAAAATAAAAAAGGCTGTATTTTAAAAGTGCAGTATTTCTTCGCTTAATRTTTTTTGATGTTGTATCATTTCTTCAAAGCTATTATGTTGAATGGACATGGAGCTAAAGTTAGACCAAACCTTCCCTCCATGGATGGTTTTGCAGCATTTTCAGGGTACATAAAGGTAAAACTTTGCATTAGACTTGTAAAAATCAAGAACAGCTCCATTTTTGCCAACTGCTCTCCCATGCACACACGTTTACCTAAAGGAACAGTTAAAGGAGATACATTACTGGCTTTGACCTTTTGTTAACACACGTGTAATTCCTATGCTACCACAGTTCAAACACAGAAAGGCTCAAACTACTATTAAGCTATGAATCCTGAAACTCCCTTGCTCAGCTGTACTACTTCATATTAACAGCATATACACCCACAGCAAAAGTAGTATCAAAGGACAACTCATAATTTCTGTCTGGCAACTGGCAATTTAGGAACCCCAACTATTTTGCAAGCCACCAACTGCAATAATATATCTACGTCTAGAATTAGTCCTATGTGCGACTTTTACATCTTCCACCTCCGAGGCCCTACACTTGAAACACCACCACCCACCCATACACCCACCCAACCCACCCACCTAATGACTCCAGGTGGATTATCTTACCCATTCCAAAAGGAATGAATGCCTCTTTCTTTATTAACTGGCCATTTTCATCCAGAAATCTCGATGGTCGAAATTCATCAGGCTTCTCCCAAATATTAGGATCTCTRTGTACTGACCACAGGTTGGGCACAATCACACTACCCTTAGGAATAGTGTATCCCTGGAGCACTTTAAACAAAAGCAGAGACAAAGATATGACAAGGTGCTAGATGGAAACATGGGAAACATTACAGTAAAAAGACAACTAGATGATGTCACAAAAAATGGTATCGATCCCTAGCTGTGAGCTGCAAATGTAGCAAAAGCTTAAGGCAAAGCRATCTCTGCTATCCTGCTTGAGTCAGAATCACACAGGCCTGAGCAGCTGGAAAGACATCAACTTACACCAGCAGCTTCTGCACAGAGAAGGAAGCAGCCATTGTCAGAAATGCACTCTGCAGMATACCAATGCTGTGACCCACTTTCCTTCTGTTCCTGTGCTGTCACAGAGCCCCAACACAGTCAAAGAATGGATTTTGAACTGCTGTCACACAAGGGTTTTGAAATGCCTAGTCTCGTTTTAGCTTGCTATACCTCACTGTCCTGCAAATCAAAATATTTTTAAAAAGCAGATCAATTCAGAAATGGGTTTAAAARTCAAGTATTGCTATCTCACACTGACTTTAGCCAGTGCTCAGCTATGTTTAAGAAAACATACAGATGAGTTGGAAGAGGGCATTTCCTAATGTTTCCTGTACCTGAGGAGGTCARTGGTGCAAACCTTTAGCAAACCAGCTACTCTAATCTGATGTTTTCAGACCTCTGKGTCGGAATGTCAAAAACCACTCTGTTGTTTCAGGTACAAAGGTGTAGTCTCAGCTGCCAGCTATGACTAAGCGCATYAGTAAATACAAGCTGACCCCCAAAAAAGAATTACTCAAGATTACGAAAAACTTCTGTATGTTAGGTCAGRCATCTGCTTACATAGACAAGTATGTCAAGGCCACCTACTGCYTATAAAGGGCATTTAAAATATTTGTTTTGCATGTCCAGTACATAAATGAGGTCTTTGTTAATTATCACTAGATGTCCCATCAGATCCTCATCCCCAGAAGAAATGCTGTTGCCACAAGTCTCTAGAAATGCTTACCAGCAGTTTCTGAGGCCATTCGAGGAATAGAAAGGGGAACAACTGCAGTCATCCTCTGCACTTCCATAATGGTTGCCTCTGTGAAGGGCATTTGAGCCTTGTGAGCAAGAGAGGGCACTYTGTCACGTCCTAGAACTGCTTCGATTTCTGCATGAACCTTCTCTATTCAAAGGGAGCAAGAAAAATAAAAAAGTCAAGACACAGTATGCAAGAAGACATCATCTCAATGTCATCTACCTATGCTTGCTTCATTGTTTACACAGGTTTCTCAAAAATTACTTCAAGGTGTGATTCCTAGCAGAAACAGCTATGCCAATATTAGCCTTAAGAACAGACTCAGTTAAGAAGAAAATGATCAAGCACCATCTTGATACTGTCAAGAGTAAAGCTACTGAGATGACAGACATTGCTAGCACTTCAGTATTGGAAAAGTACAGGAAAAGTCCTATTGCAATTCCAAATGTATTCATGATCTTTAGGAGTTTAATTACACAGTAATTTGAATGATGAAAACATCAAGCTTCTGCTCTGCAATTAAAAACTGCAGCAGTAAGAGAACTGCATGCAGTATGTGCCTGAGAATGAAGAGATGGGAAAGTTTTTCATGCAGCTGCTTTAGATACTTCATTCTGGAGCAGGAATTCTGGTGCTGTTACTGCAAGCATTGAAGCCGTTTAATTAATTCTTGCCATTTCCTACTTTCTATTCACAGAACCTAAACTCAGCTAYGTCCTATTCCCCCCAAAAGCACCAGCAGATGCTTCTTTCCCACACAGCCCTCCTGCAAAGTCAAAACAAAAAGAAGAGAATCTCATTCATTGGAAGAAAAAAATATCAAATTATTTGCTTGTCCCTTTCATTTCACTGAAAGATCAGCATACAAGTAATCCTCTTCATAGAAGTTTCCAAGATTCAGGATTTGCTTTACCTATGTACATACAAGATGATGTGCCTTTTCTTGCAAGTAACTTRGAATTGGCTACACAGATCCCCAAAAAATGTCTACAAAAGACAACCTTGAAAGAGGAGACCTCAAAACTAACCTTTAATCAAAAATAATGTAAGTCAGTTTTCYTTTTTTACCCTTTATATCCTGCATACTTTGTGGTTGTCCTGCTTGCCTTTTCCAACCAGGCTGCTGATACTTTGAGTCTTTGCTCTTTTCTCTCCTTACCAGTGATACAAGATTATATAAAAATTCAATGCACAAAAAGTGTCCCAGTTTCCCAAGCATCCACAAGTGCTGCCTGAACTGAGTTTAACGAGYCGCTGCTGCCACCTACTGGGTTTGCCAGCAGAAAAACTCATGAATGAGAAACATTAAAAAATACAGGAAGTATACAGCAAGAGACGGGCTGACMGCGTGGCTCTCCAGTACCTTTTTTGAGGGGGCTTTACTACTTTTATTGGGACACATCATGGCGCTGTATTCAGGCACGCATGTCCACAGTAATTTAAACAAATAAATAAAGTTTTTAATATATCAAAGAAAAAATTAAGGAGATTGTCTCATGTCAAATGTCACACCAGCACTTTATTCCCAACTACTCATTTGTTCAGTTTCTACTCTCATTTGTTCAGAGATATGATGAACTATACAGAGAACAGCCAAACTGCTGCTCACATTAGCAACTGCAAAATGTAAACTTCAGCAGTCTCTGCAACTGCATGTTATTTGAGCTGCTCCACCACTTTACATATATTTAAAAATCTCACASATCTTCAGCAGTCAAGCATCAAAAAAAAAGTCAGGGAAAAGAACAAACCAAATACCTCCCATAGCCTCACCACATTTCCATCCACATCTTTCTCCATTTCTCTCTAAAAAGCAAAACTGTTTTCCAAAGAGAAACAGACAATTCCTGCTGTTTTTTTTCCTTTGTTTTTTTTTTCCTATGATAACCCTTAAGTTTGCCTTTCTATGTCTGCAAGCAACTTTTGCTTCTTCTAAAACATACACAATTCAGGTATTTTCTCTAGGTATTTTCTCTTAAATGTGTTCTTAAACACATTTAAGAAAAATTAATTGCCAGGAATAAAAAGAGGCACATACATAACTCCAAGGCAATCAGAATATGTAAGAAATGGGATACCAAAAATAATAGAATCATATTCCATAGCAAAGTGATACAGTCTGGAACACTGAGCATATTTAAATTACTTGTTAAGAGCCAAAGCATAAGAAAGAGGCAGAGAGAAGCAATAAAACTGCTAGAGATCAGAAGAAGAGTGAAAACTGACTAGCACATACCCAGAAGGGAAAGAGGTCAAAAAAACAAACACGAAACTCTTCTAGATCTCATTTGTGTAATTTAGAATATATCAAATTCATGTAACTGTGAATCACGTCAAGCAGTGATAATACACAACATTAAAAACAGAAAAATAAGCCTATGCAATAGCAGTTTATTTTACATTTGTCCCCAGTGAACTCTCTCTTCCATGTACTGGACTGGTGCCCTATTTTGCAATCTTTAGTCAACAGTTTGGTTGAATTTGTGCAATAAACTATGATCTTGACCTATTTTAAGAGATTATTCCAGACAGATCCAACTTTAAGGGTAGATGAGACTACTCACGGTCATGGCCCACTTAGTTTCGAAAATTTCCAAAAACAGGGATTCTGTTAAAACTCAGGGCAATCTGTGTCCCTCCTTCATCATGTTCACTGGGCAATTTCTTTTCCCAGTATCTGATCAGAATTTTCTTCTTGGAGGTTGTCTCTTCCCTTCCCTCCACTACACACCTCAGGGGAGACTGCMTCCATCTGCTTAGCACCTTTAGATCAGATACTTGTAGAAGGATTTCCCTCAGCCACCTTCCCCTAACACTGAACAAGACCAATTAGTTCCACCTCTTCTTTGTGATCCTATGTTCCATGTGTCACCCCTCCACCCCTCATCATCAGAAACCTACCCAATGGCCATGACCACCCAAAAACTGATGCAGAGAGGACCTCCAAYGACACTGACAGCTGTTGCTGTGCATTTGTGCAAGTCCCAATTTGTTTAAGCTGACTGATTTGATCTTCCTCCACAGTAGGTAGTGTTTCACTTCCCCAGACTCTGCTGCTAGGCTCAAGAACCTCCATGCTCAGGGAGGTATAATAACAGACTTTACCACTATGGTCTTCACACATCTTATATCACTGCTGTATGCCTGGAATGCCACAATTGTTTTTATGTTTTTCATGCTAAAGTCTCTGGGAAAGATAAAGTTGTCTCAGAAGAAAAAAACAGAAGAAACATATTAAAGTTGTCCCAGAAGAAAAAACAGAAGAAACATATTAAAGGGCCATTAGCACTTAATACATAGCACTAGCCTGAAAATCATCATAGCACAGCAGGACAGATGATGTCTGATTACATACCAGCCTTTCAAATTATACATACACACGAACTGTTGGCACTCCAAATGGTTTCTTCGCTGTTGCTGTTTGCTTCTGTTTCTGAGCATCCATCTAGAGCTTTACAGTCTGGAATAAATCACCTAGAATAAAAGTAATCTCACCTTGTACTTCAGGGTAAAGAGACATGTAGAGCAGGCACCACAGCAATGTGTTGGAAGTAGTATCTGTGCCTGCAATGAAGAGGTCACCAATGATAAAAAACAGGTAATCATCATTRAAACTACTCTCCTTGTTCTTCTCTTCTTCTGCATGGATGAAGTACATATCAATGAAGTCCCTGGGATTTGCTGCATCCAGTGTATCCCTGTGCTGAGCAATAATTTTTTTCAGAAAAGCAGTAATATCCAGCTCAGTTTGCCGAAGTTCCCGGTAAGGCCCAAAGGGAAGGTAGTAGAGCCAAGGGCAGATGTTGACCAGGATCATGTAGTTGTTGACGCTCAGCTCCAGGGCACGGGCCATGTTCTTCAGCATCGTCTTGAACTCATCATCCTCATAGTTGAAACGCCTGCCAAAGGCCATGGAACAGATAACATTGGACACCGCGTTGCGAATGATCGGGAAGGGATTAAATGAGTCCTTTCCGTGCTTCAGCATCTCCTCCTTTATAAAGTTCAGCTCCTCGATGATTTTAGGCTCTAAGCTGTGTCTCCCTACTCCAAAATGTCGCAGTGTTGAGAGAGAGAATTTCCTCTGTTGCTTCCAGACAGGGCCATAAGGTGCAAAAATAACACCTGAAAGAACAACACAGAATCTGAAACCAAAATGCCCAATTTTCAATATGAAATTCAGTAAGAAATAGCTGAACAGGCCTGCAACCTGAGACCCCGACGAGAGGGAAATGATATATGGCAAATCTCTCCCAAGCACTGGGCTAGGAGTTAAAGGAAGAACACAAGGTTCTTTCTAATAGCTTTCGGAATATTCAAGTTACATCTTAGCTTCATTAGACTTTGCAAGACACAATTAGATGGAGAAGAGGAACTCTTAGTCTGGGATGTATATTAGACAACCTTTTCTGTTTCATGTGCTGGGACATGAACTCAGCAAGGCATCATAGAAGACATTCAAACATAAACTGATTTGCAKTTTTCCCCCTTCATGTTATACAAACTTCTCAATACTTTTTGCATGTGTTTCTATTACAAGCAAGCTTTTCTTTAGGTTGTAATAGAAATACAGGATATTCACACTGCAAGAAAACTGGGAAGGTGAAGACAGGTTCAGAGGCACTTGGCAAAAACCTGCTTGATTTGCATTTCAACAGTTTTGATGCCCCTAGGCACTTGTTCTGCATGATTGTGTCATCATGAAACACYATTTAAATTAAAYCTCTATTACTCACTTACAAACAGAAACATCTCTTTTGTTGAATTAAAAGACCACACCAAAGACACCACAGGGTAATGAATACAACAACCTGCTATTTCCAATGTACTCCATGGTTAACCTGAGAAAGTTTAGTCATCAAACATGACCTAATTCTGGATWTGTTCTTCTAGTAAAATGACACCACATCTTTTTTTTGTTTACTCTGGAAACAAAAAGTTACTTTATAAAAGCAATATCAATTCTTCTGTCAACTGCAAATCTTAATGCTGATTTTAAAAGAAGGAGAAATGGCCATAAGAGAACAGAAGTTCTACATTAAGTACTGGAAGATGGACCATATTTCAATACYTAACATTGCCCACATTTCTATTACAAGTTATTATTCCTAGCCCCTAATGCTAAAAGAATACAAACACATGACCAAGCTTCAAATATTCTAAACAAGAACATTATGAAGAGTCAGGACAAGCTCAATCAGCTGAATTTCATCTTCTCTGCATAAAGACAYTCCTTAGGCAATCTATTCAAATGCCCACTTCCTGGCCCTTCAAAAACAGAAGCAAAACTTTTCCAGATTTCCTCTATCAAGTGTTTGCTGTTAGCACCGGTGTCCTCAAGTAGGTAAAGTGAAAAAAAACAGGCATATTTGGGGCTGAATTTGGCCAAGAACCAACTTGGGTTTCCAGGGTTTGTGGCTGGGTTGTGAAAGAAACATGGATTTCTTGGAACAAAACWAAGTTATCACTATTTCTATCCCACAACAAACATCTCCAAAGCAGGCTATGAATCCACAACCTTTTCCCTTTTCGTTAGGGAAATTAGTTTTAGGATCCAAATACTTTCATCAAAGAAAACAGGCCGATTGTCTGGAATGTAAGAGACTCTCCTAGCCCCACAGAAAATCTAACACCAACAACAATACACCTCCCCACACCAAGTGAGCCTCTGTAGCAGTTCTGCAGAGTGGCTGCACCCCAGGGTGTTTTCTGATGTCCCCAAACCCCAAATTGCTGAAGAATACCAATAACCAATTTGTAAATTGGAAATGAATAACATAGGACACAGACCAAGGAGGAAAAAGAGCACAAATAGAGAATAACAGAGGTAAGAGAAGAAAGCAAACTCTCAACTGCATCACTAACAAGCTACAATAATGAAATAGTCCTTTGYTGATTTCCAAGAAACTCTGCCTGCCCTAAAAGGTCAAGTTACCCAGCATAAACATCTCTACACTTAGAAAAAAAAACCTGGAAACAACAAAAACAACCTCCCCTGCAAACAAACTAAAGCAAAATAAAAAAGCAAACAATAACAAAAAAAAATCTGAAGGAAAGACAATAATAAATTCTGAAGCAACAATAACCAGGATTTCGTGCTCATTACAGAGGCCTAATTTCTATGAACTGATAGTTAAAACCTTTCAATATAACTAACAAACTCACAGAACCAGAGAGTTAATTTTATTCCCCCTTTTTACATGAAAAAATTCAAATCCTTACAAGAAACTAGTTCTGCCAAAGGCTTACATACTCTCCCCTCTGCCCTTTTTTTTTTTTTACTGCTAGCTCTAGTGTTTCTACAATACTGGGAACATGGACAAACACAGCAGTCATGACATTTAATAACATTCAGCTTCTCTRTTGTCAGATGTGCCATCTGGAGACAGACAGGGCAGGGTTATAATGACAGACAACCACTCAAGACTCCATCTACTCTGCCGACTGAGTCTTTGCTAGCTCTCATAGCTATAGAATACAAAAACTTAAAATACTAAAACCAAACCACAGACATACCTTTTTTCTCCCTAGTCCACTATTKCTCTTTCTGCAGCTATATGTGCGAAAGCCTTCATGTAAGAACTGACTTTACCTTCTCCCTTAAGTTCTTACAGCACTTTCTGTCCAGCCAAGAAAGCCTTCCTCATTTGCTAATCTAGCTGCTGAAATGCAGTATTTGCCATTTCTGACACTTCCACCTGCTCTCCCCCAGGCACAATTTTTTTATTTGCATCTTACACACAATAGAGCCACACATCTGAGATAAACCCTAGAGCAACACAATATCCCTGACACAGCGTAACACAGACAGGCACTGTCCCTGGACTTGGTTGCAGCATGCTCTTGCTATGGATAACAGGCTCCTCATACTTTCARCTCTCCTGGAGCACCCACTGGTGCAAGCTGCCAACTGCCCTGGCTATTCTTTGCATCACCATATTCACAGAAATCTGAAAGAGAACATAAAACATATGAAATTCATGGCATTCAAGGAAAAAGAAATCTACCACAAGCATGAATATGAGGTTTTACAGCAGTACTAAAATTATCTAACTCCTYTTTCCCTTTCCTCCTCCAGTTCTTGCTAAAACACTGTACCTAAAAATAGTCACACATTATAACAATGTGCCAGTAAGATCTGTCTTGAACCAGTATTATTAAATCAATATAATGAATGCTTTTTTATTCTTCAAACTTATTTCAGCAATGCTGCCTGATAGCATTTTAATAAACATCATCTAGGTCCCTCACTTCCTCCTTCTCTTGATTAGGGCAATTCTGGTACAAGAAAAAAAAAATAGAAATGTTTCAGACACTTAAAAAATAAACTTCCCTAGCCTTGGAAAAAAGTAAAAAAGGTAAGTTTCACAACAAGCTAGCACACTAACAAGCCTTCTGGGGTACACCTCCTAAACTGAAAAAGGGTAAGTAGATTTCCACAAACACTGATATCTGTAATGATCTAAAAACTAAACAAGAAGAAATTCTACCTGCAGTATTGCTGGCACGGGTTTAAACTCTTCATGCCTTTTTCCTGCAACAGCTAGTAACTTTCCTTTGAACTCTTAAAAAAAAAAAACCAAACCCCAAATATGGTCAGTAAGTTTTGACAAGCAGAACATATTTGAAAGCATCTCAGGAACAGTAGCGTGCACGCAGGCAGCACAGACTGCACAGCCAGAGGACTCCACAGTGCTCACTGCCACTGCTACCTTGGTAAGAACTGGAACAGCGCTCAGTTTCGCACCACTGCCCAARCATTGGAAATTTCTTCCCCTCACACAGCCAAAATCAGAAAGCCCCCAGGTGACAGACCAGCTGTGCCTCAAAGCTCTACACAAATGCCAGTCACAGAATCAATGAGATTGAAAAAGACCTCTGATACTGAGTCCAACCCATGACAGAACAGCACCGTGTCCAACAGGACCACGGCACCGAGCGCCAAATCCAGCCTTTCCTTAAACACCTCCAGGGACGGTGATTCCACCATCTCCCTGTGCAGTCCATTACACTGTCAAATCACACCTTCTGTAAAGAAATTCYTCCTAATGCCCAACCTAAACTTCCCCGAGTGCACCCTCAGGCCATTTCCTCTTGTCCTATTACTTATTACCCAGGAGATTACTCCCTCTTGGCTACAATCCCTTTTCAGGCAGTTGTCGAGAGTGTTAAGGTCTCTCCTAAGCCTCCTTTTCTCCAGGCTAAACCAGCCCAGCTCCCTCAGCCGCTTTACCGTACACTGAGCTAAAGGGATCGGGCATTTCAGGCACCCAGAGATGCTCCGTGGTGCACGGTACAGCACTGCCAACTTCACAGGGATGCTGCACGTCCACCTCAAGGCAGGGCGAACATCCCTGAGCTTTCTGTCAGCAGCAGAGAGAGGGACACACGCAAGGAGCAAAAAGGAAGTAAACAGTTCAGTCCACAATTCGTGGGAGTCATTTATAAAGTTCGGCAGAGCAGCCACGGTCCCGAGCATCTCTCGCTCCAAAGCATCATCCCGGCCATGACCGGGCGTGGGGCAGCTCGCAGAGCGGGACTCGGCGCTTACCCTTGTTGTGGGTGATCATGAGGACGATGGGCACGGAGGGCCGGTCGCTGAACACCTCCGCCTTCTGCACCAGCGCCTCCCGCACCGTCCCGAAGGTGTTGAGGAAGATGATGGGGCGGCTGCCCACGAARAGCCGGTAGACGTTGCCGTACAGCTTGGTGAGGCCGGTGAGGAAGACGTGGGGCGAGAAGACGGGGGAGACCCGGTCGCCGCCCTGCACGTCCGCCGCAAACCTGCGCAGCAGCGGAGGCGGCAGAAGGGCGAAGGCGAAGTTGCCCACGACCGGCCAGGGCGCGGGGCCCGGCGGCAGCCCCGACAGCGCCCGCAGCCGCCGCCGCAGCAGCCAGTAGCAGCCGAGCCAGCACAGGGCCACCAGCAGCAGCTCGGTGGCCGTGGGCGGCCGCAGCAGCCAGGTCCAAGCTGCCGTGCTGGGCTCCGCCATGTCCCCGAGCAGCGGCACCGGCGGCCTGCCCTCAGAGCCGGCGCGCAGCGGTTTAAGATGGCGGGGGCGGGCGGGAGGCGAGGCCGGCGGCGCTCTGACCCCGGCCCGGCGGGGCTGTGGGCGGGCAGGGACAGGGACACGGACAGGGACAGGGGCCGGGCCCGACACCGCCCCCGCCGCCGGCGAGGGGGGACAGCCCGCGTTCATGAAGGATGAAACAGAATAAGCACACAGGTCCGGCTCGCGTAAGAAAAAAAAAAAAAGTGAGCGCCCCCCTCCCCCCCCCATAGCACTTGCTTTCAAGTGCTCGTTACGCAAACAGCTTTTTTTTTGTAGCGGTTTCGAAGGGAAGGAAATAAGGATGATCCTTCTTCCCCGTTTCGAAGCACAAAAAACCCGGCAGTTCGAGGTAATACACAAAAATTTTCTGCTTTCMGACTTAAGGACGAACCTAGAACCACGTCCAAGCTCCAGGTTCCGTAACTGCTTGGCAAATGCAGAACAACCGAGAGACGCTTCGAAGAGGGGGCCTTAAATTTTAGAGGAAAAAGATGTGTAGCTCTCCTCCTTTTCCTCAAATAAAAGCAGTAATAAAACGCTCCAAACATAAGCACAAAACCCCAAAACACACCCAAACACCCCACTCTCTCAAACGCACCCACAACTGGTTTTGAGGGTAACTCCCCCCTCCCTGTATTACACACCTTGGTGCCCTTTTTCCAGCTGAGCAGCAATATAAAATTTAACCCCTAGAGAGGTAATCAGATGTTGAAAAATGCCACTGTATGGTCTTCCCAGTAATTTGCTGCAGCATCAGTGATTTTAGTAAGTGCTCTTGATATCCCCTCACTAATAGAAAAAAGTATTTATGTTTTGCCCACAGCACTCCTTCAAAGTGATCCCCCCAAAATAAGAAATAAAGGGTGCACAGAATAGAGTGCACAGAATAAAGGGTGCTTATCGATTAAAAGGGTATTGTTAAAAACCTATTAAAAACCTATTTTTTAAATAATTGAACATTCAGTAAAGATAGTGACAAGTTGCTCGTAAAATAGCGGCTGAAGTGTATTAAAAAGGTTTTATTGCAATCATACAGAAGTTACAGCAAATTCAGAAATACATTAAGCTTCAAATGGTCAAGGTCCGTTTTCCTCTAAGCAATTAAGGCAACCGTCTCTTTAATCTAAACAGCAAATGGACATTTTACCAGCCCTGGATTAAACAAAATAGAAAAGCTAAGAACAGATTGAAACTGGCAGAACAGAATTCAGGGGTTTTTTTGTCCATATTTGGCAGAAATTCAGTGGCTAATTACAATGTACACCAATAAAATGCATCTATTAGAAAAATATATAAAAACAAGTGAAAATTCAGCTGAACTAAAGACATTTTAAATCTGAGTCTTATGAAAAGTTTTGGTTCTGTAGCATGAAAATAAGAAGCTAAGCTATTCAGCACAGCTGAAACACATTACTGTTTTTGCCTGTTTTCTTTGTACGAGAGTAATCTAGCCTCACTTCCTTCTCAGTCTAGTCAAGAAGCTGCACTAGATAAAAAATGGCCTTCCTTCCCTATGTACGCAGTTGAAAATTGGTTTCAGTGGCACATGACCAATTCTAGGGTGTCCAGAGATTAAATTCCACACTCATTTTGATAAAAATGAGATTAATTTCAAAATTTTAAGTGATAAAATGTAACTTGCTCTAACACACCAGTACTTAAGTGGATGTTTCAAGTTAAAATAATAGCTGTTGCAATTATTCAAAATCAGTTTCTACAATTTAAGTCAAAACCAMATGGCCTCTTTTTAAAGTATGAAATCAACAGCAAAACATATCAAGTAACTTTACTAATATACTGCATACCCCAAATAACTGCATATACAAGTTCTAGCACTATGGTGCTTTGTATGGAAATAATTCCTCCTCAGTCCTAGCATCAATGCAATAAAAGCCACGCCACCTATAATTCTGCACTGAAGAAAAAAACATTCTTCCAACTCYTACCCCAAATTAAGGAATCAAAGCATTTGGTGACTCCACTTATAACAGGTCAAAAAACACCTTCATGTAACAAGCAAATAAAAATCCCCACCAGACTATTAAAAAGCATTAAAAATTGAATAGTTCAAAGGAACTAATTTTTCCTTAAGGATAACCAAGTTACAAAGTTAAGGCCCAAGCAGAAGCATTGGAAGTATAATAAACACAGTAAACTCTCAAAAGCAACATAATATTCTTCTCTCAAACTTTATCTCAGTCTTTGAATCCTGTCAAGGCTTAGGACATGTCGACCAGCTGTCCGCTGCAGCTGCTGACTTAGCATCCATTCTCTTCAAGTATGGRCTGTGGTTTTACATGCTTCATTTGAACTCACAGGCAACTTTTGGATTTTTGTTTCCACAGGCACTTTATGAATAAAAAAMACTCTCCTTGTCAAAAGCACATTGAAAATATTTGAAAGTTCTGAGTTACACTAGTGCACTGAAACATGTTTCTGAAACACAACAGATGCTAAGGCTAAAAAAACCACTCTCAGTCAAGTGCATGTCACATGCTCACACAGTTTTGTTTTTGCAGTGCATTGAAACATGCACCCATTTACCTCTTAATATTTCTGTAGATATTGCACTTTTATTTGTAAATTTAAAAGAATACAGTCCATTTTCTCTAAAGCTTCTAGTAATTAAGATAGGAAATTTATCTTTCAATGTGGTTTAGGACTATTATGGATGACTTTGTTCAATCTTTGGCTTTTCCAGGTGTCATACTATTAAAGCAGGCACTGAGACAAGTAGGAAGACACAATCTGGACTATTGATACTAGATTATCCACCTTCACTCAACAAAAACCCCAGCCAGCCCTGGTTTTATCCTAGATAGTGGGCTTGTTTCTGTTTTAAATTAAGTTACTTTAAACATGCAATATTCTTTGCATAGAAGACACAGACATCCCATCAAATAGATCTTAGAGAAGCCCCTTTATTTAAGTACTAGGTGCAGATGATTTGATACCCTGTTCTAGGATATGAAGGACAGCAGCTTAGGGACCAAAACCTTAGGCCAAAGTGGGTACACCCACTTCAGAGCGGAGGAGCATGCTGCTGTGTTCCAGGCTGCCCCGGCCTGGACATGGCACCTGCTCCACACAGTCATGTGTCTGGATGAATTAAGGGCATCCTACTCATTTAAGAGCTGACGGCAGGACAGCTGTACCTGCCACAGGCAGTTACTTTCACAACTGCAAATCGACAGGTTATCAAGGACTAAAGGCTTCATATTCTCTGTGGACAGAAAGTGTAGGTACTGCTGTCCTAAAACACCTCTTGGAAAGATCTGGAAGTGCACTGTCTTTTGTTGTATACAATAAAATCATAACCAGAAGAGGGGGGGAAGGCAACAATAGCTTCTGCAACAGAAGGCACAAGATAGTTCCTTAAGAAAAAGTTGCTTGTGAAGCTTGCAAACAAAGCTAGAAAATTACTTTGCTGTTTCGCAATCGAAATCTCTTTAAGGTTCTTTCATGTGTTTTTATAATGTCCTACTATGAACTGCCTTGATAATTGTTGTTTCACTTCTGTTCTTTAGATACAGTTACATAGTTATGTCCATCACAAGTTGTTTTGGTTGTTTTTTTTTTTTTTAAAATTTCAGCAAAATATACATCTACACTGCATAAACACTGTCCTCCTAATAGTTTTGTCCATTTCACATCCTCTCCCTCTGCTTCAAGGCTTCAACAGTGATGATGACCTTGGAGAATGGTTTTCTTTAAACTACTAGCCTKTCCCTTAAACCAACCCAGTACAATTCTTCCATTTTAGACTAAGTTCCAGAAGATTAGCTATCCTAAGAATGTATGATAATTTAGAATTGGACGTATAATTTAGAACACAGTCCTAATGTTTTCCTGCATTGAAATACTTCTTTTTTGCATTTTTATATAAAACAGGAATAGAAAAAGATTGTATTTATATAAAAAACATTTGGAACAGGCTTAAAATGTAGAGAAATTTTGCTTTATTGAAAAGGTCACAACAGCTTTCCTTAGTGTTCATGTGTAATAAGAGAATACCAGCTCTTAATAATAATTGAGACCATTAGCACCATAAATGGATAAAAGGTTTTTGATTTTTAAAGATGTGGGTGGTCACGTAAATAGTCCAATGGAATTCATTAGCACACAGGCTGACCATAAAAAATTTCAACTTGTATGTGCCAAGTAAACCACATAGAAGAATTTCTTTAACATGTTTTTACCAAATTAATGGTCAACAGTGCAAGTGATCATGACAGATAGCACCTTTGGAGAGAAAAGCTACAAGATGCTCCCCTTATTGCTTTTTTTTTTAAAGTACAACTAGTGCAATAGTTGGTTTTGGTTTGGGTTTTTTACACACAGTGAACAGATTGCAACACAAATCACAACTCTAGCTCTAGTATCTCTTGCACATATACAGGAAACCATAAACACTCAGTTACCTAACAAAATATCAGCTATCAAGTGTCATCCTGAAAGTTTTGTAACATAAAAGCCAGCTCTTGCTAATTGCAAACAATTTATATGAAAATTACATCCGGTTTGCAAACATCAGTACAAACTACAGCACCAAAGGTCTCTAAATAGTAACATTTGTTATTGCAGTATTCTACTGAAGAGCATTTGCAGAACTGGACCCTAAAGCTACCAAAAAATGCCATCTATCAGCTTCTTTTTGTGCATGCATTACAGCATTCTTCTATTATCAGAAAGGATTCCTCAGCAGCCAACACCTTTTCTTGCCTAGTTTTTCCAAGGCTGGATACATAGCTCCAATCAACACACAAAGCTATAGACACATAGGATTCAACCTAGGAGAAATCATGCAAGAAAAGCTGTCAGCTGATATGGATGAAACCGTGTAGCAGCCAAAGTAATGTCCTGTGCTGTTTTTAGGGAAGTCTTCAGAGTTCACAGAGTCACATGGAAAGCACAAGAACCACAGCCATCAAACCATTATTTCTGCTTTTACTTTCAGGTTCCTTGGTATAACCCTGACCTCAAAAGGTACCAGAACCTTTTTTACATCTCACATATGCTCTCCTGAATTACAAAATAAACACAAACAAATGGACTAAACATTTAAGGAGAAAATTTGATTCAGGTCCTGAGAGAAAAAAAAACAAACAAACAATGTCCTAGCATGTTAGGTTTTGAAACCTGAAATTATTCCCAAGTACAAATTGTGCAAAGAGGTGTCTGACAAGAATGTCTTTTGCCTTCATGGCTAATTATAAGGCCTTCTCAAATGTAWATCCTACTCTTCTGTATTGAGCCATTTAGAAAAGACAATTAGTAGAAGCAGATGTAGTTAGACAGGAGTCCAGAGCAGCACAGGCTTCAGCATAAGCAGCATTTTGAGTGGCAACTTTGAAGAAGTGGAATGAAAATGCAGTTTTCACAGATGCAACAAAGCACTGGTAAGTTACGCAAAATGTAAGAGGGGTTGGAGTTTAGTAATAGTGTTTAAGGTTCATACACAAACACTTGAATGGGAGAGGTGAAAGTAAGGAGGGAGATCAATCTCCTCTTGGTATTCTCAATGCTTCTGCCATCTTTAATTTAAAAAACCCAGTAATTTAGAAAGCAAATAGACCCATTCATTTTAAAAGTGACACACACTTGAAGCGACACCAAACTGTATGTTCTGTTGAATTAGAACACAGCTCTCTGATAACTGTTTTTACAGAGATCTGCCTTTTCAGCTCCTTTCATAGTTTTGATTTGTAAATGACCATGGCTTTTTGGCCATTGCACCTCTAGCACTGCAAAGTCAGACTGAAAAAAAGCTCAAAAGGACAGGAAAAGATGGCTCACAGCCTACTCTGTACAAGTACAACCAYGTTTGCCTTCCTAGAGAAGCTACTGTGTACTAAATCCAATGTTACTTATGCCACAGAGACCCCTCTTCACACACATTATGCCTGCAGTGTCTGGACCCCAACTGGTCGAGATACTTTTACTTCAGACTCATTTCTGACTACTTTCTCTCTTAATTAAAAACAACCCAAACCCAAAAACCCAAAAGTCACATCCAAATGTATTTCAGCAAAGATACTTTGTGAAAATTGATCTCAATTGCCACAAAGATGATTTTTCTGCAGTAATTCTTTGCAGTGCCACAAATGCTAACCTCCTAAAGACTTTATTGTGCTGAGAGCAAATGCAAAGAGCTGACATTAATATTATTTAGGCATTGCTTAAAAGATTATTTCCCCTAGAAGAAACCCACACACAGACCCTTAAAACACCTCAGGCACTGTATCCCAGGGATCTATGTTTTTTCATTGACGTTTACCAGAACTAAAACCAGTTATGTTTAGTCACACAGACGGAAAGTAAAGGAAAAAACCACTCAGTCATCTAACAGAAGGACTGGGTCAACCACTACAGAATCTTTTGAAAAAGTGCAAACACTAGCCATAACAGCACAATACAGCATATTTTTTCAACTATATAGTATGAATAAAACTGCATGTAGCATGCAGCCAATATAMTTTTAATTCAGCAAGTTACACATTGCTCCTCCTGGTAAGAAGTAGTCTGCCCTCTCCTACCSAGTTTGCATCTTAAAGGTTAGTGCACAGCCAAGAGCCACAAAAAACAATTTGCTAAACTCCAAGTCCCTTACAATTAAAACATTTTCACTAAAAACAAGTCAAACCTTTGTGGGTTTTTAATCACTAACTTACAGCAGAAGAGAAGAAATCCTCAAGACCAGTATTTCAGATACACATTAGAGGCTGAACAGTATTGTTACTTCATCTTTAAATATTTTTCAAGCATTGAGTGTTTTGTTAGTCAAGATGAGTTCRTAACTGGAACGTTTCCGTACAATACATAAGCTACCCATATCTAGCCTGACATTCCTATGTACTGCTTCCCAGGTTAGTCAGATTTAATCATAAGGTTAAATCCATGGAAACATAAGCCAACTAGAAAAATGCTTCAGCATGCTTTAAGCATTGCAGCACTTTGTTCTTGTTTTAGAAACTATTAGTGACAGTTYGAAGAAACAACTTTAAAAAACTACTAATAATATTTAAGTATTTTAATCTCCAAGCATCTCTCACCAAGTTGGGTTTTGTTTTTATATTTTAAGTTATGGATAAGAACAAGCACAGATAAACASTTGTACCATAGAATTATGTGCCTAATACTGCTGCTTCCTTATAGGTCTAGAGGTTTTTTTTCAGAACTATTACACAATCTAATTCTACATTTCTTAGAAGTTAGCTTTAGCTCAGTTTCACGTAAAAAGCAATATATGACGATCATCTACTTCAGTGCTTTTATCTTCCTTCTTCTTATAAATATTAAAAAAAAGGCCTTTGTTTCCATTCTCTGTTTCACAGCACTTTTTTTTTAGATGCTAAGAAGCATCATAAAGTAGCACATGAAGGCTTACTTATATGCAAAGTTACTTCAATGGCATGCTAGGATATTTTTCTCATGTGCACTTAAGCAGCAACACTCATCTGAATGATGTCTAACAGGAGTATTTAAAGATCCCTTTTCTCAGTAACTGAACAACTGACATTGATTTTACAATGCCTGGAATAGAACACTTCCATACAGAAGTGTTCAATATTACAGAATCACTCTAATTTTGTATGGCCATAGAAGAGTTCTAGGTAAGTCCAAAACATATATATTGTAAAAATATAAAGATGACAATGAAGCATCACAATTATTAGATCTGCCAGTAAGGAAAAATGGTTCCAGTCCATTTGACAGCTTGGACCCATTTTCAAAACTACCCCATGAATCATTTAAATTCAAGGTTTAGGAGTTTAAAAAAAAAAAAAAAAAAAAAAAAAAAAAAAAAAAAAAAAACCCCTAAAAAACAACAACAACAACAACAAAAAAAGAACTATGGGGAACTTCATTTAAAGTTACTGGAAAGACATCACCTTGCAATGAAGTTAATGGATCAGTCTCTAGTAAGCTATATTTTACATCTGCTGAAATAAGAATAATAATTTGSGTTACTACCAAAAAACTTAAGATGAACTGTCTAGCCAGATTCTACTGACAGGAGAAAGCCAGAGATTGAACAGATTCTCATTTAAGACCCTGGTAAGTGGATTTGCAATAATCCAATTAAGAGAATGGTCTCTCATCTCTTAAAAGACTTCCCAAATCTGTTGCTGAGCTTTATTTCTCTAGTACATGAAGGTAGTGTATTTTAGCATACCTTTTTTTAATCTCCTCTCCCAACTGTTTTTTAAGGAGGGCAGCAAATCCAGTTTATAGCATAGAATTCATAGCAATGAATAGCACAGCTATTTTTGCTACTACCCCACCYGTGGCAATCTTTCCAAGAAAACAGCAATGAAGGATGACTAACATTTAGTACCATTTACGTCCACATGGGAGTGCTAAGCACGTACCAAAAAAAGTGTCCATTTACAGTGTTCYCAAATAGACATTAGTAATTTCTGGCATTACAAGTAAGCATCTGTAGCACGACCATTTAGTAGCACATTTCTTTAAATGTTCAAGTTAACATTTTAAATCCAGATTTAAATTTAGGTTAGGCATTTTAAGAAAGCTTGTTTCATAAAGCACCAATCAGCATTTAAGTTATGCTGACAGGTCAAGTATACAAGTGGAGTGCTTTAAATCTCTGTAAAGTTTAATAGGTAAATGCTCCTCAGCAGAGAGAAGCATAATATAGTCACAGTAAAGGGGCAGCCCATGGGACATCTGTAAGAAATATTACTGTAACTAGGGAAAAAGAGTGACATATTGGAAAGCACTGGACATATCCAGACCAAATATACTGATCACTTGAATGTARGCCTAAGTAAAGTCCAAGTTTCTCCTGTTCTTTTTACCTACTACAATATTTTGCCTCCTAGGATGAAACGAAACTTCACGGTATTCATATACAATGAGCACTAAGATCTTAAAATTAGGAATTTTCATTTAGMAGTTGTGGTTTGTATTGTGGATAAACTGCTTCAGCAATAAGAATTAGAATATACCATTACTTACCCCATTTTTTKACCTTATGTATAGGTCTAAACGGTCTTCAAATACAGCTATATGATCCAAGTTTGTAAAAACAATTAAAAACTACTGAGAGCATAGAGAATTGGCACTTTCTGCTAATTAAACACACACAGATCCTGCTTTGAGAGCTTTCATACAATGGAGAAATATTAAGCATTTAAGGGAGGGCTGAGCCAGAAGAGGAATCAAATCGTTAGAGATACAGCTGCTATCTAAACTTTCCTTTTGKCTGACAATAGAAGTCTCTATCAAATTCAGCAGTAGAATGAAAGCTCACACAGACCAAAAAAGCAGAGTCTTTACTTGGCTCTATTTCATCACTTTCACATTTTTTTTCTTTCAGAAACAGGAAAAGGTATAGAAACCTCCAAACAACTCATCCTGCATGAAGAAAACCTACTTTGCAGATCTRTTACAGAAATCCCACTGAGACATAGTCCAGATAGTTAATTGTCTGCATAACCACCACCAACGTGTTTATTTTTCAGCCAACAGATGAAAACCTCTGTTTAAGCTCCCTATGTAATGCTTTTCATCATGCTATTTTCAAGGCATGGTGGCCACTAGTGAAAACCCTTTGTAACTCCTAAAAGATAGTATTACTATAAGTGGCTTAACATGACCATATTTAAGGTATCACAAAGCTTAGATTTTAACTTAAAAGATTATGATCTGTCAAGTAGTACTGATATAACAAGTAGCTTGGGAGATCTACTGATKTTGAATAAATTCATTTGTATGATAGAGAAAAAAGATTCAAAAATGTTTTGCTACTGGCTTTTTAGTTGTTCAAGGTCAGCTAGAAGCAAGCAAATGAAAGCACAGCTATGCCCATACACACAMCACTTCAGGGGCATGTTAGGAGAGTCTACTAAGTTCTTTCAAATTAACAAAACCAAACACCAGCAGAATTTCTTTCTTAGCTAAGTTTTTCCAAGGATGTACTGAAAGAAACATTTTTTATTTTATTATTTTGATAATGCACAAAAATATTTGAAATGCACATCAAAAATATTCTCATGTACAAATCAGAGCAATAATCCCCTTAAATGAAAAAGATTATWCTTTAATACTCTGTATTGAATTTTATAACTTTACCTGGACTTTTAAAAAMCAAGTTGTCATTATTCAAATTGTGTTCACTCTTGTCACTCAGTTCAAGACATTCTTAAAATATGCAGCATTTCCTTTATATTAAGTGCTGAGGTGACACTAATGTAGTTTTATCTTTTCATTCGGTTTTACTGAATATTTGAAAATAATATTGAGTCAACTGCAGAAATCAATACAGAATATAAATGGCTAAACATGGCATGATGATTTTCTACTTTGCTTTCACAACACAAAACATAAACCAACAAGAAACAGGCAGCTGTTAATCTGTAGTTTTGTTACATGTTAACCCCACKGTAGTTTCCCACATTCTCAGCCAACTTGTTTAAATAGCCATTTTAGCTGCACCGAAACTCTGGGRAAAAAAGGAATCTACATGTGAGTTCTACCACAGTTTTCATTTAATATGAAGTCATTTGATATTGTAATTGAAGAAATGCTGCTGTTGTATGTATTTCAACTTAGCACTTTTTGTTTGGTTTTTTTTCAAAGGAAGTTACAGAAATGTGTTAACAGATAAAAGAAAAAAAAAAATCAATGCAGAACTATGGTTCCCAAGCAAACCTGCTACATAGCTTCAGCAAGAGACTGCTACTATAATTAAAGTTCGTTTTATGTAGCCCCATTTTGGACCTGGCCTTGCATTCCTCAAGCAGGTGAGAGCTGTAGAACTTCTGCCTGCATCAACAACTCTATGATCACTCYTCCCAGTAAACAGTCTTAAGGTGTGTGCTTTTGTGTGTATACGCATGTATATACACTGACAGGCACTGTATAGCTATATACACAAGGCCAGCTGCAATTCAAGATTTAGACTTTGAAACTGTGTCCCTTATATTAATAAAATTTTAGGCTCCTTGAGATCTGATGTTAGCAGCTATTTCTAATTTGCAAATTATCAGGTAGCACAACTGTGTAAATATAAAATTACTAATAAAAATGTAAAAATTGGTATATATTAGAATACATAGGAGTTTATGTTGGTTAAGTAGTATTCTAGGGTCATGAGATATTCATACCTGCAGTGCGTAAAAAAGTCAGACTTGCTTCCAGCTGTACMAGTTACACAAAAGCCTTACCTTCACTAGCAAGAATAATGCAACAAACCACTTCCCACAATTGTGTTATTTTTTTTATACACCTCAATATGCCAGTATCGTGCCTTTACATTTTCATATGTTTTTGCCCTTACGCACTCCAGAGCTCTGAAGATGAGACTTTTGGGTGCTTCTGTGGATGAGTGACAGTTAGTAATGAAAGTGCTACTGTGGTCTTTGGCACCTCTATCTCGTTAATAAAGCAAAGTCCTGCTCCATTTTTTCTTTAATAAAAAAATTCCATCAGTGGAGTATTTCATTAGCACTGAAGAGTAGAATAGGTCTGTACAGCCTGACGAGAGGAAAACATCTGAAATGGCAATATATGTGTCTACAACTGTCTTTCCAATCAATTGCACAGAAGCTTGGTCCACTTCTTCAGTTACAGTCCTCTTAAGAACTTTGGTTACAGCATTAAAGTTYTGGTAAGAAAAAAGAAAGACCAAAGATGAAAAAAACAGAGCTGAYGCTTTCCTTCTTTTCTTCAGGTAGATTTTTCATTGTCCTCTCCTGTCTTCTGAACCCGTGAATACTTCTTGCATGAAGATTTGAAGCAGCTGGGAGGCCAAGATATCGGCCAGGAAAAACTGCAAGGAACAGAGCCTTGCACATTCTTCTCGAAGAAATAAAATATTGGATACCACCATGCTCGAGAGAGAAAATTYGTCTGTGAAGACACCTTTAAAGTCTGTGTTGGCACAAATACAAAAAGGAAACAGTCAGTTTAAAGCCTTATAATCAACTACATTGAGTCAAGACAATGGCAAAACCGCAATGTAATTGAATGCATTTCTGCAAAAACAGTGAGTATTTAGCCTACAAAAGACAGAATTGAGATAGACATTATAGTATAAATGCATACTAGAAACTGAGCATCTTTAACACAAAGGGATGCTCTGTTGCTGTACAAAATTTGGGGAGACAAAACATTCAAGTCTTCTCCAATATGAGGGCTTTCAGGCATGTTGAATTTCCATTGATGACTAATAGCTGAGAATTAGATTAAATGGGCCTGAGAGCTAAGCTTCTACTTGAAGGAGCTGTTGAAACAATTGCAGCAGATACATTCTGAACAGTGTACCTTTAATGACATTTACAGAAGAACTGTCACTAGAATTTTAGGATTGTCTAGGTAATTTCAGTTGGCCAGAAATTTTACTACTCAACTACTGTTTATTCAAAAGYTGAGACAAAGAAGGGCTATTCTATACATCAACTACAGCATTAAAGCCTCAAAGGTCAAAAAAGCCATTTGTAAGATGTACTAATATTATTTACTTAAATAACAGTGAAGTGAAACTTCTTGCCCATTATGTTTTAACTTCAATATGGAACCCCTATTCTTATTCCAAAAATAAGAACTAACTTTAACTTTTAGGCAATTTTAACAAATGCAGGCTATGTATTAATTCTGAAGGTATTTGACACTCACCTTTTCATTAGCCATTGAGTGGTACCACCAGAAGAGCCGTGTGGTGATATAGTAGGCAATTATGACATCTACGGTATAGTGTTCATGAGCAACCAGGATACAAATGATGCCAGCAGCGCTCATTAGCCAGCAGATTAAGTGATACCACCAGAAATGACGTGGTGAATCTGTGAAACAGAGAGGTGATGGGAAAAAAATAGAAAAAGCCATCTATGTTATTATGGCAATCAACAAAAGGAAGTGGAAAAGATAAAAAATTAATTTGAGGCTATTAAATTTGAAAACATAACTYATATCACAGTGCTACAAGCCCCCTGCTTTGACACAGAAAACAAGACTAATGAATTACAAAAATTTACTGAGGTAWTCTTACTTTTCAAAGTGAACACAAGATGGGTTAGTTAGACAGCACTATCATCCATTTTCTAGTCAAATTAAGTTYTCCAGTTAAATCACTTCTAGGATTTGGGGTGCAGAGGAAGAGACAGAATTGAGGCAAAACATACACTTTGGTTATTTAACCTGAGTTGAGCATTTAATCTTCTCTTTTTACAATTCTASATACTTGAGTAAACTCAAGTATCTAGAATTGACACAACCTTAGCAGAGATCACAGATTAAAAAGACACTCAAATTCTTAAAAAAGTCTTAATAATTCTTTCTTTAATCTCAATTTGCATGAAGCCTCAGTTCTGTGAAACAGCATACAGTGTACACAGGACACTATGCAAATTTATACCCTTTCAATTAAAGATTTAACAAATGGGAGTGGAGCTATTCAAAATGCATTTAAGTTACTTCAACAGAAAAGTTCTCCTGTACTTCTTTCCCCATTGAAAAATGCCCTGGTGTCACAAYGACCATTCATAACTTCTGACAAGCTAACTGGCTTCATTTCACTCACAGTGGGAGATTTTGGCACCCCTTGCCTTRTGGGGCAATGGCCAGCGTTCACTTTCACACAACACCAGCGGAAAAGTTAACTGATCTCAACAAGCCTACCCAGTAAGCTCTCAGAGGCACTGAGCAAGACAGACATACCAAGGCTAAAAATACAAATAACTATTCTGGTGAAAAAAAAATGAGTGCAGAAGAGTAAGTGAAAAAAATGGCAGAGTATGAAAGAAAGAGGAGAGCAAAAACTCCACTACACCAGACATAAAAACCTCAGAATGCATCTTACACCAAAGAGACATTACCAAAAGAGCAAAACAGACCACTTAAAAGCAGCTTCTAATTCAGAGCAGTTTTAGGGCTTATGCCCTGGTTCAGGTAATGTTTTGATAATTATATGGGATGCAAAAAACCAAAAGCTATGCATTTCTCGCTTAAGCATATATTTCAATGAAGTGCTGTATAACAATTAGGCATGAGTCAAAGGACTTATTGTAAAAATTTGTATGATACAAGTTCTCCAATCCTATACAGTCCAAAGTACAGAAGCAAAACTAGCCCAGAAAATACTGAGCTGTCTTCATCTTTCTGGGTGCAACTGAGTATGTGAATAGCATTAAAATGCAATGTAACAGACAAAARAAGACAAACAATAGCTATTATTAGGCTATTTTCCTAATACTGCTCTAGTAATTTTGATGAGTTACAAATGCCATTCCCCCAGCAACATTCTCTTCACAAGAAAGACCTAAGTCTAAGAATCAGACTATAATAGCATCTTACATCACTGTTCAAAAAACAACACCTCAAATCTGCACATTTGGAGTCCATCATATTTAAGAGGCCCTTCTATATTGTGTTTTTTGTTTAAGGCAGAATGCAGCAATGCAGCAATACAGCAACTCATTCCCTCAACATTTTAATAAAAGGAAGGCATCCAACTAGTGGTGGTCAGTCTTATTTTTGTTTCAGTGAGAATTACACACTCCCATGAGCCAAGCCAGCATTTGTATAGTTTGGGATACAACAGAAGAGGGAAGACTCCAACTCCAAAGATGTGAACTGAGAAAGGAATTCCCCACTATGTATTCATGAGCAGCCAAGCTTTCAGGACAGCAGCACTACTAACCATATATCAGATTTAGAAGTCAGTGCTCAGTTCTCTACCATTTCAATAGATGCTCTGAGTGTAGCACATATTTTTCCTCCCAAGTCCCAGAGCAATATAAAGCAAAGGGAAAAAACATAACTGCATCTTCTGCATGCTTGCCAAATTCTTACCAACTACAAGAAGCATTAAGCAGCAGATTCAAGCACAAGACATCCAAAGAACATGAATGAACTTTTCATAGATTGCAGAAACTAATGGCCAGCATATCTGAGAAAAGCAAATTTGCTTCTGGATGCAGTATAAGTGTGTAATGATACCGTGTTCAAGCCACAATATTCCCTACAGTCCCCTGCAGCTAGCCTGCACAGAGCTACTGTGCATAATTAGCTACAGTATGTTTTATCCAAAATTCGCAAAACCTGTCCACAAATGATGAAAATCTTCTGTTTTAACCAACCAATAAATACTGACATAAAGATAGAGGTAACATGTTGAGCCACATTAAGCCCTTAATTAAAGCCCAAAGTATTTTTGGTCAGCCATACCACAATCCCTGGGAAGRTGATGGAACAGCTCACCCTTGAAGCCATCACTAATCATGTGGAAGACAAGAAGGCGATCCAGTAATTAGCATGGATTCACCATAGGGAAATCATGCTTAAGCAGCCTGATTGCCTTTAAAATCTGGACAACTGGCTCAACACATAATGTGGGAGAATTAGATGATATCTATGTCAACTTCAGCAAGGCTTCTGACACTGCTTCCCATGATATTCTCACAGGCAAGGCTGGACAATCAGTGAGGAAGACTGAGAACTAGCTGAATGGCAGGACTTGAAAGGTGTTTCTAATCAGAGTTTAGTTCAACCCAAAGTTCATACTRGGCCCAGTACTGTTTAACTTATTCATCAACAACTTAGATGAAGGGAATGGAGTGCATCCTTGGCAAGCCTGCTGAAGATACAAAGCTCAGAGGAGTGGTGCTGTTCTGCCTGTCAGATCTCACATACTGAGAGGGTGGAAAGAACAGAACCTTTCCAAACTCAGCAAGGGCAAGTCCAGGGTCCTGCACCTAGGAAGGAAGAACCTGGTGCAACAGGGTAGGGGCCAACCTGCTGGAAAGCAGGTCTGCTGTGAAAGTACCTGGGGGTCCTGATGGCCAAATTGTTCATGACCAATGCTCTCAGGGTCAAAAAGGGCAGAGTATCCTGGGATGCATTAGTAAGCTCATTGCCAGCAAGTTGAAGGAGGTGGTCCTGACCATCTATGCAGCCCTGGTGAGGCCACATCTGGAGTTCCAGGCTCCCCAGTACAAGACAGATGTGGAATGAGCTCAGTGGAAGGCTATGAGGGTGGTTACCAGTCTGGAGCACCACCTCTCTTATGAGGAAAGACTGAGGAAAATGGGCCTGTTTAAGACTGGAGAAGTGTGAGAGGGGACCTCATTAATGGCTCTAAGTATCTGTACAGAAGTGTTAAGATGACAGAACCAGACTCTTCTCAGCTGTGCCAAGCAATAGGACAAGGAGCATCAGTCAGGAGACAAAGCACAGGAAGTTCTACCTAAAGGTAGGGAAGAACTTGTTTACTGTGCAAGTGACCAAGCATTGGAACAGATTGCCCAGAGAGGCTGTGAAGTCTCCYTCACTGGAGRCAGTCAAGAACTGCCTAGAAACCAACTTGTGCAATGTGCTCTAGGGAACTCTGCTTGACCAGAAAGGTTGGGCAAAATAACCTACACTGGTCCTTCCCAACTATAACCATTTTATGATTTCACTACAGCCATGGTTCCATTTCCACTCAATTTGTTTTTYAAACCCATATAAATACAGTCTGTGTACAACTGCCGAGTAACTTTGGGAGGGCAAGAGTTTCACACATACTTTTATCATGTTTTCCCAGTACAACAAATATGAACAAAAAGTGCATTGAAATASCATCACTTACACTCTTTGATGAACAGATAGACCAGCGTTAAGACTACGGTGTGTCCACTAAACAGGAAGTCTCCACACAGGATGTGTGATCCAGTTATGGACAGACCACCACCAGAAATCAGTCGCAGGATTCTCTGAACCTTTGCCTGAGAGTCTCCATTCAACTAGAACACCAGAAAGAAGTACAAAATAAATTTTAAGATACACCATAAGTGACAAAAGTAAATTTCTTGCCAGAACACATGTATGGTCAGGGAGACAGGGATAAAAGGACAAACTATATTAATTTTCTTTGGCTTTCTTTCATATATTCTTAAAWAAATAAGCATGCATTTCAAAGTTGACAGGTGGTAAAGATCATTTTGCTAACACTAGCATTCTGTSTATGCTTTCCCAGGCTATTCTAAAATATGCAGTGTATGAGGATGAGATGCAGAACACACTGAAAAAGTAAACACTGAAAATTTTTAAGGCTGGATCTCTCATGACAGTGTGTAYGAAGCCCATTCAAAACTGGTACAACGTTGCTTATCAATTCTTTTATTCTGTTAAGAGAAAACAGTGTTTCTAGAGTAAAAACCTTAAACTTACTTCATTTTAGATTTAGTTATGAACTCAGTCAGGATCTACTCATATTTGGAGKATGTACATTTTTAAAGCATGCATTAGGAGCAGCTTTTGATTTCTCATAGAGACCAGGTATACACTCTGTTTTGCCTAGCTGTTTTAAATTAACTCAAAAAAAACCCCCAACAAGAAAAACTGTGTTTTCCATAATCAGAAAACTATTCACATCTGACAAAAAAAAAATCCAGAATTATCAACAAGTGTTATTGCACAGTCCAAGCAATGTATCATGGTTTAATGCAAGCAGAATGCACTTTCAGCAGAGACAGTCACATTTTCCTTTGATTACTTCTTCTCACTCCTCAACGCACAGCCATTCCCCAAGATATTAGAGCAAAACAGCTAAAGCTTTATAACAGCGGCAGGTAAATAAAGCATTTTCAAATAGACACTGATTCATAAGAGAAGTAATTTGTCCACTATGTCCCCAAGTTGTCTCAATCTAGAAGACAACAGCCATGATGCTGTAACTCAAGACTGGAGATCCCATCCACAAGGTAACAAATTTATTCCCCCACTAAACTGGCAATACTTTTTTTTCAGTACAGCCAACACAATACAKTTTGTTCCAAGGAACTTTAACTCTACAACTGTTTATTAGTAACCTAGAGTGGGGGTAACAACTCGTTTATATCACCACTTAACTCCAGTGTCATTAAATTTTCTAAACACTTTTGCAAAACTATTAGCACATCCATGTTTCTATAAGTATCAGTTCATTTATGAAGCTGAACTTAAAGTCATATTCCTACACATTTTGCAGGTTGGAAGCAGAGATAGGCAGCTGACTTCAGGTATTGCAAGAGCTCTTGACCAAACAGTGTGAAAAATTAGACAAAGCACATTAACAGTGTGGGTTTTTAAAGGGATACAGCAACAGAAGCTTGCATATCAGCCCACAAACTACAGTACTCACTTTGGGTATCCTACCATTCTAAGAAGTAATATTACTGCAGTATTAAGAGCTAATACCTTGAGCTTCAGAAGCAAGTTTATTGACTTAGYAGCAGCACTATTTCTACGTAAGATGTTTCRAAAGGGAGTACCCAACTGCATCAASTGGAGGCTCTTTCTGTATCACACAACTTTCGGGTTATCACTACCTATATGTTTCTGAAGACATCAGCTCACAGCTTATTTAGTAATACCTGAAGCATTATCTTCTATTTGTCCTAAGGAACCATCAGGACGCACGCAGAGACTAAGGCAAGAAGCAAAGGCTCTTACCTTTGGTGCACACTGAAAATGCATTCCAGGCACAGGTAAGGTGGTAACGTACATGGTAATACAGCGGTACAGATATAAAGTTCCTATTATAAAAAAGAACCTGCGTCCCACTATTGATCTGAAAGTAAGGAAAAAGGAGAAAATTAGTACAAAGACTGTATGCAGGATATGTAACAAGTTATGGAGATCTACCTTCATTACACAGCTAAATCCTTAGAATGAAAGAGCAGCTCCACTCCAGCTCTTCACCACACACTTCTCTGAACCAAATATTAAAAAGTTCTTCTTCAGCTTTTAGTCTTATTAGCTCCTTATAGTCCAAAGCTCCCATCAATTTAGCATGYCCCCAGTCTAACTTAAAGGTGCAGAGAGTTCTCCTGAATTCAGTGACCTTCTCTTTTTAGTTTCATCTATA
This sequence comes from Malurus melanocephalus, assembly GCF_030028575.1. NCBI lineage: Eukaryota > Metazoa > Chordata > Aves > Passeriformes > Maluridae > Malurus > Malurus melanocephalus. The sequence goes on from NW_026623618.1 coordinate 88,429, forward strand.
ACCACATTCTTGAATTAAATATGTACAGGTTTAAACATCTTTGAAAAGCCCAATCTCAATGATTTGACTAGTACAACACAGGTGTCATAAATTCAGAATTGAAAAATATCATTCAATAATAAGAAAACTTGTATTTCCACATCTGGCATGGACACTAGAACATTCTGCAAACAACTAATCCCTTTGTTATTTCCTGCAAACCCTATTCTACAGTATTGTTACGGATTTTACAGCACGATTTCTTCTATCCAAAATGAGCAATTAAAACTTACAGCAAAGAAAAAAAATAGCTTACTTGTATCTAAGAAACAACCACTGGAATATCCATAATCCAAGTAGTATCATTCCATTTATTTCTGATACAGAAAAAGCCCATTTCACACGATCAATGTAATCAAAAAATTTGTCAGGCAAGGGAGGGCTTAGCTCCTTTGGAGGTACTCTCTCATGTACTACAGTGATCATGACAGTTGTTAAAATCAAGTTGAAGAGAGCATAGACAAAGGCAATGCCTGTTTTCCACCATTCCAGAGGAAATTTGTTCCTAGATTCAGAAGGCATAGCAATCTGGATGTAATCAGGATACTTCTTTGCTGTTTTTCGCAAGCCATTAGACAAGCCCTTTGGCTTGCTAGYGCCATTTTTGTTCTCTTCACTGACTGAGACTGCAGGTCGTGAGTAGCCATTAGAAGTGTCATTTGTTTGACCCTCCATATGCTCTTCAAGCTTTGCTGTTTCAATGGTATTCATTTCCAAGCTGTGTGGCAAAAGCGGGTTTATTAGTGACCAATTTCTGGGCTCTCTGAACTCTGTTATTCCTCAAAGTCCAGTGTTCTTGTTCTTAGATGACTTCTAAAATGTGTCCATTGTGCTTTCAAAGGAATTTGTGAAGACAAATCTTTCTTCTAGAGCTGAATCATCTGCAAAAGAACCCCAAAAGAGATATTGAGGATCTTCATAACTAGTAATGTGACAGTGRACAAAAATCTTATTCTCAGAATAGGCATTTTTAAGTTCCATCCAACTCTACTTACATTTACAGTCAAAAGGCAAAGCAGACGTAGACTATTACTTGAAATAATTCAAGACAATTCCTATTAAGTAACTTGATAAACTTCCTATCAGTTTAAGAACTAGTACCAACTTAGGCTTGGTTTTTTTTTAAAGGACAGGATACACAGAATTTAATGATCATATCACTTGCTTCATCAGTTATCAGAATTAAGACTAATATATATTTGCAGCAACATTGAATTTTACTACTCAAGAGATCTTCCATGCAAAATATCCCTGTTTTGACAAGGGTTGCCACAGATATTACTATGGCTTGTCCATATAGATCAGACAAATCTTGTTAGTTCAGGTGATAGGAAAAAAAAAACCAGAAGGACACTAAAAAAAATCTAATTTTGGAAGACATAAGGTAATTTAGATTCATCTAGAAAATCTGCTCAATAAATGGCTCCATTAAATTTCATTGGCTCTAAATGAATATTCAACCAAGTAAAAAAAAGTGTTTATATAGCTACTCTAATACCCACTAAATGTCTGAAATGTCAGATAAGTGAGAAACATGGGCCTGGATTAGATTCTTTTTTATGGTACACTATAGGTAGAACAGATGACAAATAAACCTGTGTTTGCCCTTTAGCCAAATTAAAAAAAAAAAAAATCCATTTAGATGTGGGTTTTTTAAACATGAACAAATAGAACAATCCATTATTACTCAGGATTTGTTCCAGGCTGCATCTGTTAATWCGCAGAAGTTTTGTAAGATTAAAAAAACAGATAAGCTAGTATGTTTTATAACGTTTTCTACAAGGAGAACAGAATTAAATTCATCTCTAGAGAAGAGACATCGCTCTAGTAAAAACAAGGGCCACTTCCCCATCTTTAAAGTTTTGTGAAACCATTTACCACAGTTGTAATGTACCTATTATTCTTACTCTGTTCAACTCCTATGGCAAAAACAGTATTACCATGTACAAATTGCTCTRTATCTACCAGTAAATTGGGATTCTCTCTTATTTTAATAGTTCCTCTAAGAGAAGTTCAGCACTACTACCCCCTCAAGTCTCTRCATGCCAACACAAGCTGCCAGTTTGCCATGCTTTATGTACAGTTAAGTTGTCATGATGTCACTAGAGCTGCCAGTCTCCCTAACTGTATACCACACGACTTGGCGTAAGAACATGCAACCTGCTTAGAGGACAATGTAAAACCAGAAGAGCCTGGAAAGTCAAGTGATTGTGTTTGGTCCCTCAGCCTCATCCCTACCAAATAAAGATGACATTTAACATGGTCAGCATGTAAATCCCACTGACTTCCTAGGTGCTGCTCAACCACTGAAAAAGAGAAGGGGTAAAAGTTCAGATCCCAAATATATGACATTCATACAAATAATACAGGAACAGCCAAGAAGYATTTCTAAACTAATCCCTCAGCAGTGCTTCTGAAATCCACAGTCATTCATCTACCTTTTCTAAATTYATGATTGACAAGTGTATGATACCTGCACACAACACGCATGAACAATAAACCCYCAAGAAAACAAGTAGTGATTTTGGATGCTTTTTCTCCCTCTTAGCAATCATACTGGGATCTCTGCATCTCTAAGAAAAGGGCATATTTAACCCACCAGCCAGGCAATAACCTCTCTGATGCTTCCTACAAGAAAAAATACACTTTTAGAGCACCTACAAAAGCAACAGCCTAACTCAAAACTAGAGCAGAATAACATTTTAGCTTTCACAAGGCTTTTTCTTAACACACACACTCTTCTATTCCTTCTGTCTACTGAAGTTAAGCATATGACAGAACATTTTAGTGACGGTATAGAAAAAAATCTGAACCCGTCTAATTGCTTATACTTTGGAATGCATGTACTTAATGTTCATCTACTAAGTCAAGATTCCACTTCTCACCATCACATTACATACAGTAGTTTGCTGAGGCAGTGATCAGCAAAATCTGGTAAAGTTTACATTGTGCGCAGTTGAAACATTAGAATTATGCATTTACTGAGAGCAAACTACATTAGTTATTTCCTTCTTTTCCCCACAAGTACTCATCTCACTAGTGGAGTTAGCTAAGAGAAAGATTTTACTTTCAGATATTTAATGACATCCAAGTAAGCAYTGAAGATCAAAGAGTATCTGAAGTACAGATGAAGACTAACCTAAGAACCTAAAATGTAGAGTGGTGCTTGTGTTCTCATATTAACTTATTAAGCAAAACAATTATAGCTACAGCTTGCAGGAAAAAGTTGTGTTCCTTCCGGGTACTTTTAAATGGATTGCAAGGCATATTGATCCACCATTTCTGATGCATCATCAAGATTATTTCAAGCAGAGTGCATATTGTGGTCAAAAGTTTGTTTACATTGATAATTAAAGGTGTTACATATCATCTGATCTGTAGGTATGATCTGTAAGAAGGTAAGTGCTTCCCTTTACAGTACCTTTTCAACCTGTTTCTCCCATATTCAAAAAGAAATCAGCAACTCTATTGATGAAAAAGACAAATGCCACTCTGCTCGAAGCTTTCAGTCCCTTGCTGCCAATCTGACTGGCCAGAGAGACAGACACAGCACCAATTGCCTAATCATCCTCTGCTACTGGCTGTAAAAGGAATTCCCCAGAAGTGCACAGGTTTTTCTGCTAAGTTCCTGTCCCCAATTCAAATATTCATTCACATACCCATAAGGGGTGTGGTTCCTGTTAACTTCATGTTGTCCTTGTTACTTCAGAAAAAATATCYATTCAATTTTTTTGGTCAAATCCAAAACATTCCCAGATCAAAAACAGAAGACACCCATAAACTGGCCTTCGAATACTTCAGCAACCAGGAAGCAATGGCCTAAAAGTGGCCATCTTGCTAACACCTAGGCCTGAAATGCATACCAAATTGCTGTAAAATATGGACCAACTACTGGGGAAGTCTCAAACTCACACAAAACTGGCCAAGTCACACAAAAGGATAAATAAAATTCCTATAAGGGATACATTCAGGTTTTAGGAACAAGTTTTCTTTTTGGAACCACCTCTATACCTTCTAAAAATAAATGTTACCTCATCAAGAAGCAGAGCTTCTTAACCAGCAACTTTACAGCATGAATTGTAATTGCCTTAAGGAACAACATATTTCAAAGAATCTCAGGAATTAAGAAGATGCTAAAAGAGGAAAGGTCCTAACTTTTATCTTGAGCTCCTACCTACTCCTGTGCAGCTCTTTAGCTTTCTGCATCCCCATTTGCCTGTTATGTGAAAGAAAACAGTTGATGTGGGGCACAGCTCTGAGACATAAGCAWAAGAAAGCATGTCTGCATTTGGCTCTTTATGCTAGAACTTAAGAACAACATGGAGTTTWATTTAGCATGTTAGTCATCTGATTTTCATGTAAAGGTCATTTTCACAAAGTCAGCTCTCAACTGGTATTTCTCATCCAGTATTGGAACTTCAACATTTCTCAAAATACCTCATTTACTCTAATTTATGAAGGACTGAATAGTCACAATTTGCACAGGATTTTCAAATATGCAGTTCTTAACCTGCTGTCTCAATAATACTGGAACAAGAGTATCCAAAGCAGTAAGACTGGTCTATTCTGACACTAAGAGAAGCTATACTTTCATACAAAAGATGAAAAGATTTTTAGGCAGTACTATGTTGAAGCACCATTCACTTTTGTTAAGGCTGGCTCAAACATTTGACACCATATTCTTGTATTTGGTAACTGCAGAAAAAGTATCTGTAAACAAAGCACARTTTGAAGTAACATGAGAGAACACTGTATTATATTTTTGTATCACAATTACTGGGAAACAATTGTTAGCTAGCYTGTATTTTGGTCAGTCCAATTTTTAGGACTACCTATGGAACAAGAACTAAAAAAGAAGCCAGGATACTGCTGTTATATAGACAGCAATGAAAAAACCCTTGCTTTGAGGGGCTTCTCCTTAATTTTTATTTTTGAAAGAAGTCCAGGTCTCAGTTAATTTCTATAGTATCCCTTCTTCCAGGCTAYATGTACATGTCACAGCACACAGACCACTGGGAGGATAAAAAAAAAAGAAGAACTGCAGGTAAAATAAAGCTAGATTACAGAAGTACCATTCATTATCATCACGTTCTCACTTGCCATAAATGTTACACGTTTAGGTGTAACACACCTCAATTCCAGAGAAAGGCCTCAAGGATACAGGTCATCTATTTGTACAAACTAAGTTTTACCAGTGCTGTGGAATTATGTTTCTTCACACCTCTTAATAAAAAGGCATGTTAGATTCCATTTTCCTAGCAATTTCCTTATCCAATGTGTTCTACAGTAGTACCAGGTTTCTGAAATATTAYGTCCCAAAAAGCAGTCATGGCATCCCAGAATGGTTTAGGTTGAAAAGGRGCTTAAAGACCAYGTAATTCCAACCATCCTGCCATGAGTARGGAYACCTTTAACTAGACAAAGTYCTCAAAGCCTCACTCAACTGGCYCCAGTAATTACTCAAGCAAAGAGAAGTCTCTTTAAGTTCTTTTAACATTTTGAACACTACTGAGTAGGTTTGCCTTAACTGCTTAAAGACATCTTCAAACTCTTGAACAGTTTGGTAGCCATATTCCAAAGAACTATATTTGGTAATTAAGAGTGATGTCCTTTAAAGGTGCTTCAGATCTTGACACCAYGACATGCCTAGCTTTTCCTTATGATTAATATTACCCTTAACTTTCACRAAACAAGGTCACAATAGCTGTCAAATGGCAATTATTTATTTTCTTTTGGCGCTATTGTAACTCATTGTGGAAATAATCCACATATATATGACAAAGTTGGTTTTATTTACAGGTTAACAGTCTTTCCTAAAACAAGTGTTTTGAGAATGGTCAGTCATACATCTGCAGATCCAGCAGAACAAACAGAATCATTCAGGTTGGAAGAAACCTCAGAAGGTCTCTGGGCCTCTGGCCAGGATCAGCAATGACTCAGGGTTTCAATCCAGCTGTACTTCTAATGCCTACAAAGATTCACAACCTCCCTATGCAGCCAGTTCCACTGCACAGTTGCTCTCAAAGTGAAAGCTGGATGGTTAATTTTGTTGTTTTGTTGTTTTGTTTGTTTTTTACTTGTTAAATCTACTGGGTTTGTATCTACCTGTTAGAAACTACTGCCATGGTATCTCATCTTCCCATTGCTGTGAAGAGTCTGGCCCTGACATTCCTGACAGCATCCTTGCAGGAAAGAAGAGTCTGCTGTCAGGTACCTCTGACTCTGCTCTTCCTCATGCTGAAGTAACCCATGCTCCCCCAGCCTCCCCTCCCMGGGCCTGTGCTCCAGCCTGCTGACCACCCTGATGGTCCCTCTGCTGGGCTTGCTGCCAGCTCATGATTTTCCTGGATCAAGGACGAAAAATCAGATACMGTATGACACAGCTAAGTACTGCTGAGCAGAGAGGAATAATCACTTCCCTACAAATAATGACTATGCTCCTATAAAATACAGCCCAGGACAGTGTTGGTTGCCTTCGCTGTCAATGCACATTACTAAATCCCTTTTCAACAGAGCTGAAAGAAATATTTACATTTTTCCGATGTTGAAGTCTAAATCTTAAAGACTCCTTCACAACTTCTTCACTCCAGAAAAACAAGATTAAGTTTTCTTTCTGCTTAACTCATACTCTCCAAAATGAGACTTTTTCAGTATTTCATATCTGTACAAAGTCTGCTAACCCGAAGCTATGAAACAGCTGCTTCTGAATAAATGCGAAAAAGGTGCTATGTCACTGCATATTTTGTAACAGTGCAAAAAATGTTTGGCTCATAACCTTATTCTATTCATTAGAAAAGATTATTTTAAGTCTTAGATAAGACTATTATAAACACAGTATTACAATGCATGGAAGTCACTGCATTACCTCAGTATCATTAGGCAAAATAATGCAAAAAAAAAAAAGTGCCAAAATAAGCCTCTGGATCAGGCTTTTATGTAGCAGGCTGGTTTCTCACTGCTAACTGCTTTTATTCTGATACAGCTTCAGAGATACTGCTGAAGAGCCACTATCCAAAGCAAGATTCTTCTCAAAGAGACAGCAAGGTCTAAAGATTTGTTAAGAGCCTAGCAGCACATCTGATGCCTCACACCTTTTCTAGCTGACACAGAAGTTGCAAACACTGGCTGTGAAGTAGGTGGACCCAGCACAGGAGGCAGGAATGTTTTAGACTGTTTTATTAAATCCTCCACCTAGTTACTGAGAGTAAAGGTTGCACTTCATAATGGAAAGTCAGACCCAGAGATTAGTCACCACTTTCAGTACAGGGTGGTGAGGAGTCACAATGACTAATGTGCACTTTAAAGTGACTGYGCTACAGCTTATCAGCCATCAGGCAGCTAGAGGAGGAAGTTACACACTCAGTAAATTTAACAGTGATATATCCTAAAAATATTCAAGTAATTACTAAGAAGATAATGCCTGTCAATTTTTCCCTATGTTACTTCCAAAAAGCAGCCGTGCCAACTCCAAAACCCAAAATAAGAGGTCACATTTATGAGAACATTCTAATGTATTTTCTGAAGCAACAAGAACCCTCCTCCTAAAAGTTTAAAGTGGGAGGACAACAATTACCTAAATGTGCAGACCATTTTACAATATCAGCAGTAATACACATACAAATTGCAAAATCCAGATAAAAGYTGTTTTAGCACTGAGAGTAGGCATATTAAAAAAGCCTGAAACAGACATTAGTCCCTGGAAAGCTTATGACTAATTTTCACCTGGTGAGAGTGGAAAGACCCCTCATGAATTCTTAGAGCATATTTAAAACTACTTAGATTATACTATAAGTTGGTTTCATGTATCCCTCAGTTAAACTGGCACATTACAAATTACAACTCTCCACAGCAGCAACACTTGCTGGGTTCAGAGGCTCGAGCAGTGAAAATACCTCCTTTCAGAAACACCAATATCTACACACACATCGTTATCTTACGACACTCTGATCAGTTCTACCCTCTATGCTAACAATACACGTCTACCCTCTATGCTAACTACACCCTATTAARTCAGGTCAGGAAAGAATCCATTAATAGCTTCTCCCCTCCCTAAGAATTCTGAGACCATTTTCAGCTTGCTCAACTCTGATGCACTTGCCTGGAAACCTKTATGAATATTAGTTAAGAGGGATGATGCTGACCCAACACATCATCTATTGTTGACAGTAAACAGATTGACTAAAACTCATCTTAAAACATGATGTAGTGCCTATTTTGGTCTTCCCGTCTACCTTCTTGCCACGCCTACCATCAAGCAGTAACAGCCCAAGGCTCTAGCATCACCAACAGCACCCCCAGTGAAACAGAGATGGGAATACACAGATCCCTCATTCAAGCTGTTTGTTTACAGGCTCAGACATCCAAATCTACATCCAGCTCATACACTAAATGCTTCCTTCCCAGTTTTTATCCTCTCCAGCTTTTTTTGCCACACTTTCAGAATTAAACCCAGGTAAATTTAATTCCAACACCAAAAAGTTAAGAGTACTGAGCAATTTCAGCAATTACCACGATCAACTCAGACGTTCACACAGAAGATTAGAACRTCAGCAAGAAACTCTCCCATAATATATTCTTGAAGCTTCCACTTTGCAATAACCCAAATTATATCAAGCTTCCTATATGTAACTGGGTTTTTCACTGAAGTTCTACACAGCAACGGGAAGCACTACACAGTTTAAAAAAGGCATCACAGCCTAAGCTTTCAATGCAGTCCCTTGCATGGTTTTCCTTAAACTTGAACAAGTATTCCATTAGCTCAAAGCTTTCTATTAATAGAAGAAAATACTTTCCACATTATGCTGACTAGAAAAAACATTTCCTTTTTATATTATTTAATTCAGAGAAAACACTGTTTAAATACCAAGCACTTAAGTACAATGCACTTCAACACTTCCTTCTTCATTTTTGTTTCTGCCACACACTGATGAACAGAACACTCATTTCTTTAGAATAATTACTTCTGCCTGGCAAGCTATCTCTCCACAACACAGGATATCACTGTTAAATAAATCTTCTGAGAGGATCGYAACAGTGGGACAGCAATTGAAAATACTAACAATTATAATCCAAAAATCTTTCTGCAATAGCAAAATATCTGGGAAGGGTATTTCAGCCTCACCCAGAAAAAAGGGCCAAGAATCCTATTAATGTGTTTTTACTGCCCCTCACAGAGATACTATTTAAGAACCTAACTAAACATCTCCAAAATAATTCAAACCTCTCTTCATTATTCCCTGCTGAACTGCAGCTTTCGGTAAGAACAACCCTGCATTGAACACCACAGCAAWAACGAAATTCCTTTATGCCAAGCTGCTCGTGAGACAGCATACAGGCTTTCASCATTCACATCAATGCTTTCATTTATTTGCCTTCCCCTTCCCACCTATTAGTTTGAGAATTTCATTGCTTTTTTAAAAGCTTTTTAAATAGGATTTWAAAAACTAAGTTAGACAGAAGGGATTTAAAGAAGGAAGTCGGTGATATTCAAATTCCCACTTACTTCTAATCTTGCAATTTTAGTATTTCTGCAAGAAAACAGCTGAATAACATCTTCAGCATTTCTCCTAAAAAGCCATCATTAGAGTCTTTCATTGTTAACATTATGCAACTTTGGAACACCYACATCTTGCCCATGCACATACAGCATAACTAAAAAGGTACAAATGAAATTTATCTAATGACTTAAATTACATTGATCTTATCCATCAGTTGGTAAAAGCTGGTATGAAAGTACTGAGGTGACTCTCGATCTACACAGAATGATTTACACTACACTGAATCATCCTGTACCTCAAGGAGCAACTTCCACACCCTATCCTACCTATTATGCTCAAAGAAGGCTTCTGGTCATCATTGAACCTGTTATCTTAAAAAACATAGGCAAGCAAATAATCACTCTAATGAATCAAGCCTGAATATGAAGTAGATATACAAGATGGCCAATCGAAYTGCCTGCTAAATGGCATTCACACCAGCTGCACAGTGTGCTGCACTGCACATCATTTATTTTCCTTTTCTTCATTTAAGTAACACTACTGTCACTTTAAATTTTGTGTCAAAAGACAAGAAAATATACAAGCTGGAACCCAAGACCACTTGTGACCTTTGTCTTTCTGTCCATGAAAAATTTTGGGGCATTGGAAGTAAAGAATGTGTGATCAAAAAAGTTGTTTTCAGGAAGGACACTTGGAAAAAGTGATTTCCAAACATATACTGTAATTCTTGGTCACATTTTCATGGGAGGTCCTAGAGTTCTAAAGCTTACTTTAAATAGAAAGCATTTTACAAAAATTATCCAAGAAGCATTGTATGGCATTCTTACCCCCATGTCCACCAGCCATCTATATACACATTGGTGTGGGAAGAGGAGGGGAGGCCAGTGAGGTGCCACACAGACTAGCTGAAATGTGGAAGGACGTGGAAACAGATTCTATAAACTGCACACCAGTCAGAACTSCAACCACAAAAACTGCTTAAGACAAAGTCAGTCTCATCTCTAGACTCACTGAGATCAGTGTTGTGAATGTGCACTAAAGTAACCATGGTGTACAGTAAATAAGTGGTGAATCAAAGTAACCATGGTGTACAATAAATAAGTGGTGAATCAACTAATTCCACGTGATCAGTTACAAAAGTCTAAGGACAGAACTAAGTGTTCAACGGGAAATCATGCCAATCAGTTTTAAAAGAAGAGAATGCAGAACTTGGCAAAATTAGGGCATGGTAAAAACAATTATTCTGGTCTACCAACTGTGTCTTCCCATGAAGGAGGGCAGTGACTTATTACATACTGCTATTTCTGCTGTGCTCCTCCATCAGTTCTCCTCAAAAATACCAAGTATGTCAAGAGACCTGCATCTATCAGCACACACAGATGACACTTTGGCTTTATGAGCAGCCTTCTAAATTTAGGACAAACAGACCTAATCTAAGAAAATTGTTGTCTAGAGCATAATTCGAAATCTAGACACAACAGTGACTTGGATTTCAAGAGCTTTCATGAACATAGCCCGACAACAACCCAGGCCACTTTTTAAGGTACTTACCGAGGTAAATGGAGACCTGACAAGGGCTTGCACAACACAGCCTCAGCTAAAATCAGCTGTTCCAGGAACGGCTCCTGCAKGGCCATTTTGCAGCCAGAGCCACTGCACGTGCCTTTGCTCTCAACTACTTTCCTCTGTGCGAGTATCCTCTTGCCAGGGGTAGGACTGCGCATCCAAACACCAGTGGCACAAAGGCCATTCCAGAGAGACAGCAAAAGAAGCGTAGGGAAGTCTCACAGGGGCTTATCCTAGGTCCCCATGTCCGTTGCACTGACTTGAGAGCACTACTTTAAAATGTGGGTAGCTTCACTATTTCTAAGGTGCACAGGTGAAGCATAGAAGACAGCATTCACATGACAAGGACAATATTAAACATGTGAATACCACGCCTTGCATGACAGACCTTGTGTAACAGAAACACCTCCACAGCACCAATTACAGGTCTGCAGAGGAGAGAAGCAGCAGCTTTCTAGACTAATACCAGCCAATTAGGAGGAAATAAAAAAATCCACATTACATTAGGCTACAACCATAACATGGGAGGTGTGCCAAGATGTTAATGACAGCTGGGGCAGACCAAGAAAATGGCCTGAAACATTCCATACCAATCCCAACTCACAGAATCACTGGCTTTATCAAGACAAGATAAAGAGATCGGGATGGTTCAGGACTTGCCATAAAAGCTGCCACCCAGATAGACATATTTTATTTATCTGGAAGCAGAAGTCAAGCAGGGATACTAGCAAGTTCCAGCCCATGCCAAGCCGTTCTACTCCCAGTACACAAGTATTAATTAGTTAGTTCATGCAAATAGTCTAGGCCATGAATTTTTAACTTATATAATAGGAAAATGTCTGTATAAACATAGTGGATCACAAGTYACCCACGCACTGGTAGGCTTTGTTGGGAAAAAACAGAAGAAATTTATCTGAAATCCCAGAGATCTATTTCTCTCCTTCCCAATACTTTAATTTCAAAAAAGTAAAAAAACTTTCTAAAAGAAGTCTTTTTAAGACAAGGAATGCAAAATACTATCCTAGCTTATTGTCTCAATTTGTGTCAATTCATGGGTGCATCTGGTCTACAGGTCTTCAATTCCCCTTGCATTGAGTGAAACATGTCAATCTCTTCTCTCAGACTAAGCCCGACATTTTACTCATAATGACTTTGTGTCAAAGATGGTGAGACATAGCAGGTATCAGTCAGCAGCCATTCTATCATATCTTCAGCATAGCTTGAACTATGAAGTGAGAAAGTGGAAAGGACTTTGTGCACATAGTTCCACTTCACATAGTTGGAACTATAAAAAGACAGAACTCGGGTGGGGAAGGAGAGAAGCAGAGTTTGGCTGCCTTTACTCTTTAACTCCATCTCTGAACTGTCCTAGACTACAGGAATCACAAAGAGGAGATGAGAGGTGTGAAAACAGTGTTTTAAAACAGTCACAATAGTGACAAGACAAAAACATCATCCTAAACAACACCACATTTTCTGTCCATTCAGAGTGTATTTTACTCCATCAATCACACTATTACAAATACAGAACGAAATACTGTCCTACAGTTTACAAGCCTTTTGATCAAAGGAAAAAGCCTTCTTCTCTTATTCCAATTGAAACCACTATAGAACATCACCACAAATGCACATGTCAGTACATTTTTCGTGTTACATTCTCATCAATGCATGACCAAATCGTAAGCTATCTAATATCAGTCCAAAACCTGCTGAGCAATACAAACCATTAAAGTCAGAAGCATTTTCATTATAGCGCTATGCAAGATAAATCAAGATAGTGGTTCTTTGAGCAAATTATGGAAGCCTAAGTATTCCTCCTCTAGCTGTCCTTGTAACAGCAATGGAGACTTTGATGAGAACTTTTTCTGCATATTACACACATGACAGTCAAATTGTGACTAAGCTSTGTTGTCTCTACCACATGTTCTAGAAAGGCTCGCAGTGTTAAAAGCTTTGTGCCTGATCCTACCACCACAGGATACAAAAGGAGAATAGGAAGAAAGCACATGAAATCAGAAAGTTATGCAAGAGTTACAGGTAAGGGAAAATGAAATGGTTCTAGTGTTTGCCCTTAACGCAGTATAACAGAGAGCTTCTGCTTTCCTGCCACTCCTCTCTGACCTCCAGGCCTTTGAAGGAGAATAGCACCCCATTTTAAATACAGTTCTGAGCTCCTCAAATGTAAGAGAGCTAAAGAGTTCAGTCAAACTGTATGATGYTTAAAACTTTATATTAAACTCTTAGCACAAATTTAGGGGGAAAAAAAACTAGAAACTTTTTACAGGAACTTTCATTCTGCATTGTAAAACTAAACAATGCAGCTTACCTTGTTCAGATTATCCAGTGACTAGGAAGTAATGTACACAAGAAAGCATGAAGTGCCTGCAATCTGTAAAATTATGCTATAGAAAAAACCAAACACTTCACATCAAAGAAATGTACTTCCAGAGCAAGAAATAGTATTATTTAGCCCAACTACTTTAGCTTGGCAGGTATTATAATGTTGTTGGTCAGCTGAAATTTATTACATCCATCTTAACTTTTAAAAAAAGTCAATACAAGTTACTGACTTTACCAGAGAGATACACATTATTCCATCCTACTTGGCATAATTCGTTCCAGACAGAACAATGAAGAACTACTACTTATCATAACACTTACACCTGTTTGTACATATGGAAGTAGTTGAGTCTTAAGACCTGCATAGAGGAAGCCAATGATCACGGCCACTTGCATAAGACAAAACAAAGGCCAACAAGAAAGCAATCCTTATTGGAAAGTACTTGCCATTCAGCTGTCTAGCATGTGCAATATTTAGTTTCCAGGTTGTAGTTATTGCTAAGAAGATGAATTCTGACTAATCTGAAAATTCAGGATACAATCACAGCAATGGATGGAAGTCTAAATCCATAACACTACATCAGTAAGTTGCCTTAATATTAACTTCAAAATTAACTTCCAAGTTCACTTTGGCACCTTGGAACGAGCAATGCCTTTAATACTTCTCGCTTTGAGCCAAACAGGATGCCACAGCCCTTCCTCTCAGGATTGAAGTCCCTCATGAAAGTKAGCAAACTTCTAGGAAAACAAAGACTGAAGAGTGTTGTTCATCTATGTTAATATATGAGTACTTTTAATAGTTAATAAGAGGATTTAAACCATTTCAGCCAATGCTCACTCTCACAGAATGGAAGCAAGCAGAGTTTCACTCCAGAGGACTGCTTTTAGCTTTCTAGGACATTTGCCGCATCGAGTTGATTTTTTTTTCCCAAAAATTTCAAGATCATTCCCCATAGCAGCATGCAAAATTTACATATGCTTTCAAAGCCATCTGCAAACAATTCTGTGCAAAACAGAGCAGACAGAATCTGCTTCCCAGTAACTGCAACTTAAGCAAGTGTATTAATTGTTACTTATTAATTAGAGCCAAGTTTTGGCCTCTACAAGACCAAGGTGGTATAAGACAAGAATGACCTCTTGTCAAATGCCTCTCAAACTAATATACAAAATCTGAGTAAAATCAAATTAAGACAAGTCATGGTTCGGAGACTGGCATTGGAAGGAACTCTTACCTTGCATCCTAACACATTAGTATATCATTATGAAAACAGGAAAAACCACAAGTTTTGATAGGACTTTTATCAAGCTCTTAGTACACAGGACTAAAAATAACATGAGTTAACTTTTTAGGCTATGACATACTGATCATTTCTATACATTCCTGAAATAATTACCAGAATAAACCAGCATCGATCAACTAATCCAAATTAGTCACAAGAATTAATTTCTCTCAGTATTACACAAAAAAATCCCACCAAAACAAAACATTGCTTTCAGAATTTCAGTTCAAATGCTTTTGATCTTTTACTGGAATTGTAGTACATAAATTTGAATCAGAAGAACTGACAGCAGATGAAACAGAATTCTACATTAAGTATTGTCTTAGCACTGTTAATACAGTAACACAGCATTACAGTTTTTAAAATGTCCTTTTGAAGCAATTGCAGTGTGATGGGAACAATTTGCTTCCCTATAGTCTGTGTTCAGTCTCAAACCAAGACACAGGCAGTGGCATTTGGCAACCTCATAAAACATATACAGACAGCAAGTGCAGTTTCCCATTTAAATAGCTGATGTGAGGAAGTAAAATAAATTAAAAAAAATAAAGTAAAACTAATTACTGTAGAAGCATACTGGAACTATCAACAAGCTATAGGATTATATCATGCCCTCCAGATGAAAGCCAGAATAAATTACTATGAGGCATGACCTTCTCTACTGCTGCTTCTCCTCAGCAAATTATGTCACCTAAATAAGGAGACTGTCTCATTATTTCTGATTTAGCAGTAGTCTGGAATTTTAAATGGAGCATATAGAGTTGAATTCAGTTTCTTAGATAGGACATAAGCATAACATAACTGAAACTGGGAAAAAGAGTCTGGAGACGGTCTCCTTTTTTAGCTCTGCTCCACTAACCAACTGTGCAGCACTAGAGTGAACATAAGCAGGAACTTGGGTGTGTGCGTAAGTAAATATTTTGTCACTGTTATGTACATTTCACATGACTGAAACAAACTGTGAGAAGCCATYTAGCTCTCACCACACAACAGACCTTAGGAGGTTAAGCAGAATACACACTCTGAAAAGAGAAAAATTAAGAAATGCAAACATACTTCAATATAAAAAGAACAAATAGTGAGAGCAGATGACTTCTAAATAAAGGACTTTTACAGATGCAAGTATCCTATTAAAGATTTTACGAAGTAGTAACATATGCCAAAATACTTGCAGTAATACTTCAAGAAATAAAAACCATTACCTTTTGCTTAGGACTTTAAGCTAAGTCTTACAAGATCCAGGTTCTATACCAGCTCTGCCACAGGACTGTTCTTTGAGGCTGGACAGATTTCTGCACTCTGATAGGATTAAAGACTCCCACTTATAGCTAGCTGAGATTAAAAAAAAAAAAAAAAAACCAAAAAACAACCAACAAACTCCAACCAAATCTATGTTCTAGTATTAGAGGCATGAACATCACAGATGTATGACCAAGTGAAACAAAAAAGCCATCCTTCTCTTAGACACTACAAATGCAAACTTCCGTAAGTTTTGATAGCTCATAGCGACACTTTGCTATCAGAACTTGTATTCTGCAAAGACAGAAACTGAATAAATGTAATATTCGGTAGTTTTATTTATGAGTTTTGCCCATATTAGTACTTAAAACTTCACTCTTGGAATATTTAAGTTCACAGTAGCAGCAAAACTGACACAGGCCTAAGATGCCAACAGGTACTCTAAGCAAAAAGATCWTCTTTCCCAAATGCATGGAAGTTACAGAACTGTACATGGGTCATACTGGCTTTTGACAAGTAACAGGTAAACTTGCCTCTGAAATACATTTTACTAAGAACATTAGCAATTGCCTGGGAATTTTTGAAAATCAGTGATCATAAACTACCGTAGGCAGTTGTAAATTCTCAGATGGTGGATTAGAAAAAAACCTTAAATATATTTAACTTCCTGAGTTTTTTTGCTTACTTTCATTGATTTCTTTTGTGATATCCACCTCTTCCACCATCAAATGACCTCACTATAATTGAAGATAGAGTTAATCATTGTTGTACTTCAAACTTTTTTCCCAGTTTCAACTATGACGACCTTACATATTATCTGAAAAACTGAATTCAATTCCATTTAAGATTTCAAATTACTGCTAAATCAAAAACAAGCCAGAGGGAACTTCTTTTAAATTTAACCATGCTTAARTAAAGTGCTCTGCACCAACTCAGCTTAAATCACCCAAATTAAGCTGATGCAACTTTTCAAAACATTCAGTGATGTCCCCAAGAAGCTCAGCATTTCCCCAAGGAAGAAGAGGTGTACAACCCTAATCCTAATTTGCATCAGTAACCACAGACACAACAACAATGCAAAGTTTACTGCGAAGTTTACYTGCTGCACAGCACAGGCTCCTAGTGAGATTCAGCCTAAGGAAATGTCTAAATATGAAGAAAAGCAAACTACAAAAGAAGACTACAGAATAGAGGAAAAAGAGATGAATTCTAAAAGCCAGGAGAAAAGCCAGGAACAGGATGACATTGCAATGTGTGACCACAAAGCTCAGACTTTGGAACTGTCACAGATCCACTAATATCTGAAACTTCATTTTTGTACACAAACTTTATAGAATAAGTGTGACRTCCTTGAATGTATACATAGAGTTGTAAGTTATCATACATCAACTGGKGAGACTAAGTGACAACCAGAAACCTGATTTTTTTGTTCAGGTATCTTCAAATGAACAGGACATTCTCCCCTTCTAGAGTTACACACTAGAGAAACTATTTTTCTAAAAAAAAATAAATTAAAAAAAAAAATCAATGCTTTTTTTGCTTCAAAATTCTCTTGTCAGAATGAATGCAGTGAAGTTTCCTGATTAATCATGCTTACTATTTTCTCTGAGGATCTAGACCAAAACACTGTTTCATCAAGAACTATTCTATTTGCAATTATCACCTCAACAGCCTCAAATACTCTGACAAACTGTTTCTTCATCTGTACAGCACACTAGACCTCAACATTTTTTAATGCCATCAGATTGAAAACAAGAGGACCTACTTGACACCCAGTGAAGCAGGAAGTTTTACTCAGCAACCACAAATTTAACCTCAAGGCACAGTAGTCTCCTTATTTTACAGATATTGCAGGTATGTTAGCTGGAGTAAAAGTACCAAGTTTCCTTAAAGCCGATTCAGTTTTACTATATATTTTGGTCCTATTAAAATTCTTTYCAACAGCTACAGACTTTCAAAACCATTTATATTGGTAAAAGGACTTCATCCTTCGTATTGCCCATATCACCACAACATCTATTGTGGGGAAGAGAAACAGTAAGCATTATCACACAGGAGACATTTGTGGTTATTAACGTTCTGGAGCCTCAGTAGAAGAGTCAGGTTTTAGTACAGTTAAGAAATGTTCAGAATAGACTTTCTGTTCAAAGATAAGACAGAGCTATCTGTGTTACATAAAACTTTCCCATTAGCAGCTCTTAAGGTCTTCAGAATCTGCTGGGACAGTGGTGCCTGGATGCCCGACATTCTTACTGTGCACAGCATCTTTGGGGACAGTGGTGTCCATGGTACAAACAATTCTCCCAGCAGAGAGATTTCTCTGAAGACAGTGGACCTAGTGTTACATTAATCTTCCCAGCATCTGTCTGGACTACTGCAATACCATAGCCATACTAAATAATTTGTCACAGCATCTGCATTGTCCACACCCTACAAACAGTATCAAATAACACTGTAGGCCAACAGCCCACCAAAATTAGAAAAAAAATCCAAGCAGATGATGTATGCAATTTTACTACAAATAACTGTATCTTTAAAGTCCACTTCTATTCCAAGAGACTTAAGTGTAATGAGCCATTTCTTCAAAAACTTTCTTTTACATTTTCTGTTCCTTAAAATAGGTTACTTATTTTTTAAATCCATCAGTTGTTTCAATATTTATTTTGTTAATCCTTAAAAACCAATACATTACTTTTCAGTTTACATACCTTTAATATGCTATACTTGTGCACTGTAAATAAAGAACTCCAGCTTTTAGAATTAAAATTATTTGAGATTAAGTCTCTTATTCATCTCTCCCAGAGACAGAGAGGTATTTGTATGGGCTGGGTTTTTTGCATTGGTAAGGAAATCTTTAGTTTTCCACAATAGTGCGTCCCTGATATAATACTTCTTATGCCTATTTAAAACATTAAGTTCTGAATTAATTTCTGTCCTAAAATATCATAATCACAAGACACTTTTACAATGCAGAAAAGTAGATGCTTATCTACATGCCAACCACGGCTCAATATTTAAAATTAAGGGCAGAGGCATTCTGAATTCAGATTACCAACCCATGATTTAAAAAAAAAAAAAATTCTTTGCTCTCTTCGAGTTGTCATTTCTCCATTGTCTAAGTTCACTTCAAGGACAGAACAGAAATCTACCTCATCATACTTTATCATCTTACTATTGTYGTCCCCGTAGATTTTCACCTAGTTTCTCCCCATCACCACCTGATTTGTCTAATATCCTCTAAGACTGGCACACTAGATAGGGTACACTTGAATATTTTTCTGAAGGACAGACACAAATATGTTTTTCAGTAAGATGTGGTAATTCATGTCTGAACTAACATGAGGCTGGACTAACAACCTAAAAGAAAATAAATGTGGAAGCAAAATTGACCTTTCTAGTAAATTAAGCTCTAGATTAGTTAGAGCAAAATACAGATTAAAAGTTACTGGCTTCAGAGACAGAAACTATTTAAGGCTACAGAGTCTCAAAAAACCTGCCTTGTCAAATAATAACACATCTAAGCAACTACATCAGATAAAATGAAAAAAAAATCAAATTGATTTTGGACAAACCATTTAATAAATGTGGTTTAAAGTGAAGCTTGCCAAAACTGTAAGGCCTGCTGTCTCAGATGAAGTACCATGCATCTGCTCAGTTTATGCTAATACTTCTATGGAAGCATTCACTTGTATAATTAACTGTGCAYAAATTAATAGCTGTCAAGTGGTTTAAGGATAGATGTTTGATTTTCTAAGGTCTTCAAATTAAATAAAATGTTTAGAAATGGATTAAACTGAAAAATAGGTGTTCTACATTATATACTAGTTTTATCACCTTGAGAGAAGAATATGTATTAACTACTTTTCACAGGGTTTTTAACCTAAACATATGCCAGAAACCATGCAATATTAAGAGAAATGCACTCTGCTAGAAATGCACTCTGACACCAAGTCACAGTAAGTTTAGTTCAGCAGCAYTTCAGGAAGTTTGAGTGTTCAATAGAGCAGACATGCAACGAGGAAAAAAAAACCTATAGGAAAATACATTTACAGCACCCTTATGATCCTTATAACACATTCTCTTCCTGARCTGAAATCACACATTTGGAAGTTCCCTCCTGAGCAGCTAGGTACGTGGTGCTGTCTTAGGGGTATATATATATACATTGCCCACACCAAAACCATACAATTTTACTCAAAAACTAGGCATGTTCCGTAAATCACATATTAGCAAGAAAAATCAAAACAGGTACCCTCCCCAGTTAGAGGGGCCTCAAACTGTAGAAACGGAAGAGATCGCAGACGTGGGATTGCTCTTCCYAGTCTCTATCCAGTTGACACGTGTATGTCTTCCGTGAAAGCGGCTCTCCAAGTGGGTACCTGTGGTACGCCACGCTTTTAATCCACCTGTGCCGTTCCCAACTTACCTACTCTGCTGTGTATGCAAAAGCTGGCACTGCTGGCAGTTCCTCCTCCAAAGGCGGCTGAAGTCTTTTTTGGAGCCTCAGGGCTCTTAGGTTTGGGCTTTGCAGTTCCTTATGGGCAGACACTCCCACCAGTGAGGCAGCAGTACGCAGAAGCAGCTAGAAAGTTTGCCACAATCTCTACCTTTCCCTGCGGTTTGCTCCTCTCCCAGCCTCAGCCTCTTCTCCTTCCTGGCGAAASGGACCGACTTTAAGGGCGTCGGCGGTGGCGACACTTCTCGCAGAGCTTCCCTGCCTCAGCAGTGCCGCAGCTGGAAGCGCTGCTCCGCTGGAGGGCGGCTCCGGSCCGGGGGGCGCCGGGGGCAGCGCTCGTTCGGGGCTGCGGCCGCCGCCGTGTTTGCCGCGAGCCTCATGCTCGCCGCGGTGCTCCCTGACATCATTCATTCTGCTACGCGCACGCCCGCCCACTCCATTTCCGAGCAGTGACTCACCCCGGCGCTGCCGCCGCCGCCGCTGTCCGGGGCAGGGCCGGACGGACCGGCCGGACCTCTCGGAGCCCCCGCCCGCCGCACAAGGTGCCGGCCCC
>NW_026623618.1:109920-133098 GCF_030028575.1 Malurus melanocephalus
TTTTTTTTTTTGCGGTGCTGGAGGGGTACGTTTCCCTCCCTCCCTCTTTGGTTTTCAAAAGAGTTCCCCCGTCATTACGTAGCAGCCAGATTTTGTTGGGAGTTTTCCAGCGTAAGAAACACGTGATTGGCGGGGGAGGAAGGGAGGGGGAAGGAGGTGTCAACTCATCCTCACCGAAACTCGCTCGGGCCGATACACACCTGTCCGGCTTTAGTCACCCGGCTTCAGCGCCGAGCGGGCACATGACAGAGCGCGGCCCGGCACACAGCCCTGGATTCGAGGAAGGCACCTGACCCCCTGTTCGTCACAGCCCTGGAAAGCCCCCTTCACCCAGCTATTGGCTATTCTGCTTGGGTTGCTCACACTTTGTTTTTTYCCACAAAAGCTTGGGGGAAGGGAAGAGAGAATCTGCTTTATTCCAGCACAGAGTGGAAAAATTTTCCGCACTCTCAGATTTCTGTGGGACAGGGAAGCYACCCTGGTCCAACAGTGACAAGCAGAGCTCTGCCACCGACAGAATGCCAGGATTTCCAAGTTTTATCTCCTGCAGCCTTAATGCAAACAGTCTCTTACAACCAGATAAACAATTCAGCAAGGCTACTGYTGTTCCTGTTGCTAGGTGAATACACATACACACCTGTAGTGCTGAACCAAAGAAGTCTGCTGAAACCTCAYAGCTCTCTTTACTGCCACTGTGATCCCCCTGCCAKYCCTCAWATTCTCCTAACTAGGTAATGACGCCTTTAAAATGAAATCTGAAAAAAAAACAAAGGTACCATGGGCAGGGCACTTGCTTTTAACTGATTACAAAGACATCTACAATATGCTTAATTGCATACACAATCACATGCAAGCCTTTGCAGAGTCATATCTTACTTCAAGCTGTTCTACAGAGAGGATAATAACTGACAGAGTAACAGATCAAGAGTAGAAATAGCAATGCAAATGACAAATATGTATGTCCACAGGCAAACATACAAATAGATACAGCAAAGGCTAAACAGAGGCCTCCCCTGGTTTTCCTTAATTAAACAAGAGCCACTTAAGAAAGGTTAAAAGCAAAGACTGGAAACTTTACTGGCAYTTGTCCAAATTATTTAGATAGAGCAGTAAGCCGAAACACTGGCATTACTCTTAAATAATATTCTCTGAAGCACTGCATTTAAGTAATAGCAGTACATTTTCTCCAGGGCTACAATTCACACACAACCTCACAAGCCCATCTGTGCAGATGAGGGGTTGAAGTCTAGAGCTCAGAGKTGCATCTGTGAGAAGCAGCTTGCAGGAGAGGGTCTTTAATCTGGTAACAACTGTTTTCAAGTCCTGCATAACAAGAAACCTTGGAAAGCAAGTGGAATATTTGTGAAATCACAAAACTTGGCAGAGGAAGTAGCAGCACGTCTCTTGATCTTTACTTTAAACTAGATTAACTTTAGAAGACTGTTTTCAGACAGGAATTATGAGAAAGATAACAAGACTTGCAAAATGATAATTTATTTTGAGGAAAATTAAACTTTGCACACACATACAGAATTCCATGGGGAGACTCACATACAAGTCACATTCCCTTTCACCTCCCAGGGAGGGAGAGGGAAAGAGTACAGAAGCAGAGTTTTGAGAGGAAAAAAAATTACTGTTCTCTTCACTTGGAACAAACCCAGCATCTTTTTCATTACTGTTTACTTTTTTCCCTTTCATGAGATCAGCAGGGATATTATTGGAAACAGTAATTCTATAAACGTAGCCAGCCAGCCTGTGCATTAAAATTCTGACTATTTCCAAAGAGACACTCGAGCAGTTTTCAAAAGCAGCTTCCACCAAAACCCTGCTTAGTTCTACAATGGGGAGAACTGAAGCTGCAAGATTGGGTTTGTGGTGGGGGGAAAGCAAGAACCATATAGAAGTTTCTAGTTCAAGCTGACTTTACAGTTTATAGACAGAATAAACAGTACTACTACTACTACAAAAAAAAAAAAAAAAAAAAAAAGGCAGCTTGTTTGTGTAGTCAAGCCATAGCAGAATTCTATGCAGAAATTTGATAGGGAAAAACTGTACCTGTTCTCAGCCTAAGTAGTTTCAGCACTAATTAGCTATGTAAGTACACATGTTCTAAGGAGCTCACATATATTTGTAACCTTTATTGMAGCTATGTTAAGGGCAGATGAAAACATAAGTAGGTGTTCTACATTCAAGTTTACCGTACACTCCTATAACTATAGTCACTTATAATTCGTCCTTGCCTTTTCTTCAAGTAGCATATAAATCAGGGTAATCTGCAAACTTTTATTAAGGTCTAACCTATTCTGTATCCAGCCCTATTAGATCTGTGAATCTTCTCCTTAAAACAAATGAAGTAATTACAAATGATTTATTATTCCCACCCAATTATGAAAGAGTAAAACACACTAAAGCCAAACATAAGTAGATTATACCATATTCTTCATCAGCATACACTTGCTAAATCCTTAAATACCACCTAACGAAAATATGTTCCGCAGTTTTGGAATTAGAGGAATTTCAGCAATTACATGAACTCTAGGTCTCCAGATTATTATTTTTGRTCCATTCGCTCCTTATTTTTCATCATCAAGGACCTCAGAAGAAGGAGAAAGCTTTCCTTCTAAGTTCACCATCAATRTCACTATTTTTTGGCAGCTAAGCGAGTGGATGAAAAGATAAGCCACAATAGAAATCATAAGACAAGTTTTTCCATCACTCCTTCATAAGCACCAGTTCCAAAGTACACAGTCCTGCCCTGCTACTGGAGGAGCTGGGGCCTTAAGAAACACGTTTATAAATCATTACAGCTGGATCAAACACAAGCTCAGCTGCTTAGACAGCAAGCCTACCTTAACAAGTCAATCCCCCAAAAATAATAATTTAAAAAAAAAAAAAAAGACTACTACTTACTATAAAGCACTAAGCTGCCAAACTAAGCACACAAACGTCGTGTAGCGCTGCCACCTTGCACGAAGAACCCGCGAGCAAAGAACCCCGGTGGCGCTCACTCAACTCAAGCGAGCCGCCCCAGTCCCCAGGAGGSAAAACGCGGGGAAAAGCGCTCCCCGCCGGCTGCCCGGGATTACCTGCGGCTTCCCGCGCTGGCCCAGCGCTCCCGGTCCGGCCTGGGCGGCCCTGCTGCCCGACTGGCGAGGCACCGCTGCTGCCCGCCCTTSCCGAGCTTTCAAAGGAGGCGGGAAGCGGCGCCAGGCCAATGGCAGCGGGAGCCCGCCCGCCCCGCAGGTGCCGCCTGGGCTCGGCTGCGAGCGGCCGCCGCTGCTTCCAGCTCCCTCCCAGCGGTGTCCAGCTTCGGGGCACCYCTGGAGACAGCAGATTCTTCCTCCAGCCACTCTCTTTTCACTCCCCGACACTTACAAACCCGTGATTATTGCCTCCCGTTTGTCTAACCTTGGTGCTTTACACAGTTTACATTCCTCAAAAATTGCTATATTAGCTGTTTTCATAACCAACAGCTAGGCAGAGATACTAAGTTTTTCAAACTATTTTTCAAATGCTTATGTGTTATTGAGAACATCCCTAGATAGTTTCAGGGGAAAAAAAAATCTGAAGCTTTGCGAAATTACACTGCCTGCTTAAGCTCATGAGAAAGAAAAAAAGCAACCGACTGGATTTAGACTACAGATTTYTTTTKTTCAACAAAGCAGTAAGTTAAAACAAACTGAACTTTTCCCTCACTATTTCACTTCTACAAGCAGAAAAAGCTCTATCTCAAAGTTATCCTATTTTTCTTCTTTGCATATATTGTGGGATCATAGAGTCATAAAATCATAGAGTGGTTTGGGTGGGAAGGGGACCTTGAAGATCAAGGTCCAACTCGCCTGCAATGGGCAGGGACATCTTCCACTAGACCAGGGATGGGGCATCTACAACTTCCATGGGCMATGTTCCAGTGCTTTACCCTCCTCACAGAGAAGATTTTYTTCCCTAATGGAATTGGGGCSRGGAGGGAGTGTGTCTTCTTGTTTGATTTTGGTAATTCTTTAAGTATTCAAACTATCTGAAATAAGACACACTTCTGAAGCTGTGAAACAAGAGATCTGGTTCAGTTTCTTTAAAYCAGTTTCCCTTATGACTGAAGCCAAAAATTTATTTTCTATCTAAAAGTATATGCCTCCAAAATCACTGTCTCCAGCTTCAGAGAGCTTTCTATAYACAAAAGTGGCATTTCAATAAATGCTTTTCTTGTATGAAGAAGGCTTTGGAAGAAATAGGAAGAGTGCAGGTACTTCCTTGACAGAGGCTGTAGGGGGGAACGGGAGATCAGGAAACAATGAAAACATATTCTCATTTATCATCTCTATATGTATACAAGGTGTATCTAGGAAACTAGATGCAGATGACACCTCTCTGGAGATGTTCAAGGCCAGGTTGGATAGGGTTTTGAGTAATCTGGTCTAATTGAAAGTGTCCCTACCACAGGGATCTTCAAGGTCCTCTTCCAAGCCAAACCATTCTATGATACTAGGAAACAGCATCAAGAAGTATGGGAAATATTCTCAATCTCTTTAGGAAAAGAGGTAACACTTTTGGAAACAACTAGAAGATCAGAAGAATGATGCTAAGCAGCTAAAAAGGCTTATTAAAGCTTTGTAACATCATAAGGATTTCTGAATATGACATTAAATGCATGAAAAGTAAGACAAGACTGCTGCACTGTAACGATTCTCACAAAGTCAACTGACAGGTGAATTAGCCCATTTTTTTTACTACTTAGCCTCATCTCCTATATCTTCTCTTCATGCTCCCAAATAGTTTTCCTCTTTAACTCCTCCAAGCCTATCTTTCCCTTGTAGCTTTCTTTTAATTTCTCAGCCTTGGGAATTTTTTTGCAGCAGGCCATGTTCTGAAACAGACTAGTTGCCCTAAACCTCTGACTATTARACAACATACTCTTCAAGAGAAAGTTTATAGGGCTTTACCCAGTAATGCAAAAYAGAAACCCATAAATTTTAATATAAACTGAACATAAGCTGAGTCAAATCAATAGATCAAACAATAAGCYGACCAATAGATCAATAGATGATCTCTATTTGTCTCTCTGTGTGTGCTTTTTCTATGATGAAGAATTTTATCTGATTCAGCTGGAAAGAAGAAAAAAATAGAGGGAAAGGGAAGTTAGATGTAAATGAGCAATACAAAGCTGCAATGATTTACTCCTCCCCATTGAAGTTTATAAGCAATATAATTTTTGCATCATTATCTTAYATTTTAGGATTCTATTAGTATGAGGACATTTTTTTAGAAAAAATTATTTTTAAACCTAAGCARCTGACACAGTTGCCTGAGGGACAGGTGGCCTACTTAAAAAACAAGTGAYTGCTGTTATCATCTAAATGTAAATTCAGTGTGAAACACATGGAGAGTTCTATCATAGTAGAGTAACCTCTTGTCTAATCTGCTGTTCTGGCTCTGGTAGCAAACAATGCAAGAAGCTTCAAAAGAGGCACAACGGCAATATCAGAAAAAGCTGGGAAAAGGAYAGAAAGGAGCAAAGCATCATTCTGTCCTAGGTGCTAATCTACTTACCCTTCCAAAGAGAAGAATGGAAATATTAAAGTTGGAAAAGACCTCTAAGATCATCAAGTCTGACCATCCACCTAGCACCACYACCATGTTCACCATTAAACCATGTCCTCAAGCWCCACATCCACACACTTTGTGAACACTTCCAGGGATGTTGCTTGTACCACTTCCTGGGCAGTCTATTCCAATACTTTATAACCCTTTTCATGAAAATTTTTTCCTAATATCTAAGATAAACCTCTTSCAGTCCAATGTGAGGATATTTCCTTTTGTTTTCTTTCTGCATAGCACAAYAGGAGATGCATTTTCTCCTTTTAAATAAAAAGACCAGCAACCAACAAGTAAATTTTAATGAAATTATGCACTTAACACCAAAAGATTGCTGGTTTTGGTGCATTTTTCTTGGGCATAAGTTGAGATGCTCCTCAATTATGTAAGACATTAATACAATACCATGCCTGTTTCTCCAAAGGTTGTAAAATTTTGAGGAAAAATGTCAGAAAGTATACAAAATAGTCTCAAATGAAATTTCACTTTTATTTTGTGCAAGACTTTAGAATAGTCTGACTGTGAAATAATGGCTAAAGACATTCTGACAGATATCCTTCAAGTAAGAGAATGAGTCATGAACCTCAAAGGTAAAGAAGCAAAAGACAGAACTGATTCATMTATCAATTCTGAATTTCAAATATGACATGCTTATTTGATGTGTGAGTATTAGCAGGCCTTTAACATGTTTTCTTTTTCACAKGACCCAAAAGATAGATGAGTTTTATAAAAAGATGCATGTAGACCTTTTTCCCACTGTATTTGAAATGTATTCAGAAGTAATACAAGGCTTATTCTTACATGGGAGCAAAATGCCCTGCAGCCACTTATTAAAGTCATAGCCAAAAGATTTAGAGCAAAGGCCACAATCAAGAAAATGTTGTTTAATTGATGATTTTTAGACTGGAAAGAGTAAGTCTTCATGCCAGTTTCTATGTATCATCACAGAGACATGATTAGATGCTTTCTGATGGCATGAAACCAAGGGATCCAGGTATTGTTATGTCCTGCCAAATGTACACTTACTGTTGTAAAAACATGTTCTAAAGTGTCTTTTCCTTTGATTCATATTTTTAAATTGATTTGGAGGAGGATGCAGCAAGGGTGAGTGAGTCATAATAAAGGGAGAAGGGCTCTTCCTATCTGATAAAAAAAAAGGCTGAAGCATCTTCTCAAGTGTCTAACTTGAGAAAAGGGGCAAATCTCAGAACAGATGAGGAGGCTGACAGTTTTCCATGAAATGTTTCAATGGAAAACACAATAGCATAATGCTGACCTTAGGTGCTACAATTTATACATAGGCAGACCTCTGAGACATCTTCATTGTTAAGAGTCTAGATTCTTGTTCTGCTCTTATAAATAAATCACAAGGAGTTGTAAGTATAGATATCTCCAAATTACTCCAAACACTACTTACAATAGAAAGTAAGATGGAAATGGAAGTATATTTGGCAATCTGATGTTGATGGGAATCTTGTATCTAGCATGAGTATAATTGATACTGATTAATTATGCACCAAGCTGATTTAGCATTGTGCCAGTTCACTGATAGGCACAAAAAGTATGAATGCATTAAAAATCCACAGTGTAATAGGCCTTGAAGAAGGGAGTATACTGAAACCAGAAATATGAGGATCTTTAACTTCTTTCAGAGTAAGAAGAAAAGCAAAGCATATATTATACTCTGGAGAGTAATACTCCTTTCTGACTCTGGAGTAATGATGTGACTTGTGGAAACACTGCTGATCACATAACGACTCTGTAAGTGTTGGCATCCACTGCCCTGACAATAATATTCYCAGTAAGTTACTGACCATTAATGAAAAGAAGCTTTTTAACATGCTTGCCTGAACCAAAAGCAGCCTCTGATGATCACCTCATAGAAAAAACTGGTAGCAAACAATGGCAAGCATTTTTTCTAGTCCATCCAGAAAACCTAAAGTACCTGTGGTCTTTTCTAAGGGAAAAGAAAAACCTCAACAAACCAAAACCAAGAAAAAAGCCCTCTGCAAATATCCAGTATAGACTGTCACTCCTGCAGCAAAAAAATATAAAGTCTGGGACGTGAGATGGAATACAAATGTCTTACATTCCTTGTATCTCTGGAATCATCTGGGGATTAAAAGCCTTTGAACCAGAGAGCTCTTGGCTAAGAAGTCATGCTCTAACTTACTCTGGGCATCCGAGGAACAGAAGAACTGGAGCCCAGCAGTGGCCAGTGTCATCACTTCCATCCCACTCTTTTCCTATACATCATGGCAGTCTGCATGCCTATGCTAACAGGTTTGTGGTCATGCAGTCTTTTATGCAGACATCAGCTCCTGGGACAATTTTTGTTTCCTGTATGTTTGTCTTAAAACAGTTGAATTATTTACTGCTTATATGTACAATTACATATTACTTCTTATAATGAATAATGGCAATAACTTTCTYAGACAGTGAAGGTTGTATGCCACTATCCTTTCAAAAATGCCAGGCAGGCTAGGGCACAAATGGGATGAAGGCAAATCCTGTTGACTATGATGCCCAAAGGAAATACATTTGTTCTACTTGGCTAAATTTACCTTGAGACTATCAGAGTTACATCTCACTTTTTGTCCTTTCAACCTCCTGCTCAAAGTTTATCAGCACTCAGTTCAGACCAGACTCTCCAGAGCTTTGTCCAGTTGGGTTTTGAAAACCTCTGAGATGTCTCAGTCTCTCTGGGAAACCTGCTCCAATACTTCAGTATCATCATACTGAAATACATTTTCTTTGTATCTATCTGGAACTCCCTTTATTGATTTCTGATTGCTCTTTCTCACTCTCTTTTCTTGTCCTTCTGTAGAGCCCGGAATCAGACTTTTGGTTGGTAACTTTCTCCTGAGCACAGGAAGGCTGCTGCTAGGCCTTCACTAGGGTTTCTCTTCTGACAAAGTTATTGTCTACTTTAACTCACCGTCTGCTAAATCTGTAAAGTGTTTAGGGAGGTACTGGATAAAAAAGTCTATGCAAATGCATAAAGTTCTGCAGGTCACTGATAAAATCCTTGAAATCCCACTAAATATCTATATTATAAAATRTTCAGAAATATGTTTGTGGACTTGAAAATTTTTAAGAGAAATCCAAAATTGCAAAGAGAAATACAGGATTGTATTTTATTTCAGTCTTTAGCCACCAAGTAGGTGGTGCATCATAATCGCCAACTCTTTGTTGATCTAGGGGAGAGTTTCCAAAATAAAATGGAAGAAAGCACTATATCCCTTTTTCTGTATTTTGGGATAATGTGAAAAACATTGAGAAGAACAATTTCGCTTCTGCAGGCTATAAAATGGTTACTTAGATTTTCTTAATCAAGAACAGAAGCTGTAGTATGGGAATAATAGTTATAAATACTTCATCYTCACATTGACTATTCAGTTATAAAAAACTTTAATTCTTACTGATGTTAGAATCCAAGGCAGTCATTAATGCGCAAACTCAAAGCCTTGAGGGATATAGATTGTGACTGCTTCTCCTCCACCTAAATTCACTATAATTTTCCCTGTTCWGTATGATTTTCATCATTTTCCTCTGCTATTCCTTCCCTGTGCTCTGCAGACTTTTGAATGGCTGAGGTGTATTCTGTATATTCTCACTTTCATTCAAGGTTTGTATGACCTGCCTTCTTCAAACGACTCTCAAAGTGACAAAAAGTTAAAATTTGGTTGAATAACTTAAACACTTCAGTCAGTAAGAAAATTAAGATATGGTTATTTTTTTACTTATTGTAAGGGTATCTTCTTTAACTTTCTCCTGTTAACCTAAGTTTCACATAATTTAAATGTTTTCAGTCTTTCTTTGAATATTAATATGTAATGGATATTCAGTTGATTTTTCTAATAATTTCTTATTAGCAATGAAATATTCAGGTTTTTTATCWGTAGGCATCCAGGCTTTTGTGGAAGGAAAGTATGTATAATTTTCCCAGGKATTGTACAGTGGCAACTTCTCCAAGGTTCAGCTGCTTGTTAGAAAGAGGATGWGGTTTTCTGACTTCAGCTCATTCATCCATACACTGCAAGCAAACATCAAACTATTTTTTATTAGTGGGAAATCTGAATCTATCAGTGCATCTACAATAAATAAATAYTGGAAATTTGAAATAAGCTCAGAATTAAAACATATTGGGATAGGGGGAGTGTCTATATGTGTCTGTGCTTGCACAGACATGAAACAGCTCAAACCTCTGGTATTTAGAGGATGAGAAGAAACTCCAGAATCAGAAAGTGCTGGAGTAATTCTTCTAACRTGACTATATTATAATATTGTTCTGAGAATATTACAGAGGGAGAGAAGGCCAAATAAGCCCACAGTGTTATGCCAAACTTCTTTAGCCTGCCAAAAAAATTAAATCCTAAACTTCAYAGAAGATAGGAACACTATAAATCCAGTGTTTGTCTTAGGATTTCTAAACATAAGACTGGAATCCTACTTCTTGCTCTGCATTGTAATGTTGGGCAAGTTGCTTCTAATCATAGTTTATATATATTTTCACTGTTTTTGACAGTCCATTACAAGAAACTGCGCCTACCCTGTGGCCAGCCTCTTCTATCAAAGATTTTGATGGGTTGTGACTGTATTTTGAAACTCTCAAACAAGTTTATACTTTTTTTTTTGTTGGGAGGGGGAAAACTTCCCTTAACTTTTCTTCCCTTGATCTGTCCTTTTTTTTTTAATATACAACTATATTGCTTGTATTGTAAGTACTTCTAATGTTAGCTYAGCTAAGACATTAGGCCTCAGCCCYAA
The DNA here is from genome assembly GCF_030028575.1 of Malurus melanocephalus. Lineage (NCBI taxonomy): Eukaryota > Metazoa > Chordata > Aves > Passeriformes > Maluridae > Malurus > Malurus melanocephalus. The sequence continues at coordinate 120,283 of NW_026623618.1, forward strand.
TGGATGGACACTCATATTAGYTGCAATCATTACASCTTTTAGAAAARCCCTTCTCACTTTACAGAAATTAACTGTATAAGAGAAACTGCAGGGACTTCCATATTTCAACAATATATCCTGTACAGTTTCTAAATAAATAAATAATAAYAGAAAAACCCTTGAYCTCCCTTATACCAAATACAAAYATCAATAGCAGCAATGGAAAAAATGTGGATTAAAAGAATGTTTTGTTCCATCTTAAAACTTGTATTGTAAAGCAGTTGTGGATATTTCCTAAAATTACATTGACAGCAGCACAGAAAAAACAGAGATTCACCTTGCTAATGACCTCTGGTTTTGGCAAGATAATAAATATGAGAAAAAGAGGAGATCATTCTTACCATAAACAGGAAAAGAGGCTTTATAACAGCAGCATTTGCTAGCACCTCTAAAATTAACTCTCGGTCAAGCTTTCCATGAGAAATGCTTTTTTTTTTTAGAATTAATACAGAGCAGCTCAGCTATAGACGCATTAGAGAAAATGTTTTTAAAAAGTCAGTCTGGAAACTAGGTTTTAAAATAGTACACATGGAAACAAAAACATAAATTTGTACAGAGCACCCATTTTCTCTTACAAATTTTCTGGCCTCAAGCTTTTCCATCTTTCCATGTGACTGAAACATGAGGTAATTTAGGCCACAGAGTTGTCTTTAAATTATGGCAGAGGTTAGATTAGAAGGCATCTCTGGAGGTCATGCAATCCAACCCATTGTCAAAGCTGGGCTAGTCAAATATTTATTTTCTCTGAACTTTAAGACATTAAAAAAATATAMGTATTTCATGCTGGTTTTGGAATCAGGAAAATCTTGACTATGATGCTATCTCATAATGATGGGTGATAAACTGCATATACAAGTTCTAGAGAAAAGCTGTGAGGTTTCACAGYAGAAAACATCAATGAGTGTGATAAATGTAATCTATCTTAAGACGTTGCTGTTTACAGCAACTAACCACTTACACTGGTTTCTGCACATTTTTTTAGATCAATCAGTTAGATTTTGATATTAATGTAAATTAAATTTTGATATTAATGTAAATTTAGTTTGATATTAATGTAAATTAAATTTTCAGGTTAAATACTAGGGCATCACTGTATTCAAGATTCTCCCAGATTCAGTATGGGTGGGTTGCTACAGTTATAAAACTTTAATCTCAGATGTAGAACTTCAGATCCAAGCAATTCTAGACAGAGCCAGCTATCATCCTTCCTATCAATATTAATTTTTGAAGTCTAATTATAAGAGTATAAAGACTATGTACTTTGTAGAACTTGAATATCCACAGACAAAGGCCTTTCTATGCATTTTTCTGCCTATTTGTAACCAAACAAGCCATTTGAGCCAAATAAGCATAGGCCATCTAAATAATCGCATTTTCTCGTGTCCCATTTTCTTTTGTGCATAAGAACAAAAAAGCATAAATATGACAAAATATGTATCAAACATTTTTCTACCCTCATTATAGAAATACAGGTTTTAAATATTAGCCTATTTACACAGATTTAAAGTAGAAATAAACCCTGAAAAATGAATAGCTATTATTGTTCCGTAAGCAGAGCACTGAAAAGCAACTTTTTCTTTTCTTCTTGTATCTAACTTTGTAATTAGAGGAAAAATAAAAGAAGTAAAATTCAGTATTAACTACTGAATTAATGGATAGCTTGTATGATTTAAACAAAATCATCTGTATTGAATTGGTGCATATGTTTGCAATTTGTTCTGCAAAAGGAATACTACAGCRTTTTGCAGTAGCTGGCATATACAGCAGTGGGAATGTTTTATATCTGTATTGATCCTTTGTGGTGTCTTGTAAAAGAGCTCTTTAAATTATTCATGTCTACACCAAATTAGATTCTAGAAAAATACCTTTAGTGAAATCCATTTTAAGGGCAGTAGAATTGTAAGGTCAGCTGGCTTAGCTATAGTGATTTCTAACAATCATTCAGYAGCTAATAATACCTCAGTCACCATGTAAAAACACCCTCAGCCACTGAATATAAAAGCAGTGGTGCAAAAYAAGTTTAGATAACAGGCCTCAGAAAGCACCTTAATGATTTACTTCTTTGTCCCAGGAGTACTAGCCTGTTATGTTCCTTCAAGGCAGGAAACCAAACCATGTGGATAATAAATGACCAGTCCTTGAGATTAAMACTCTTCAACACATTCAACAGTGTCTTACCACATGTCTATTCCCCTCATTAGGGGCTGYGCTATAAAGCAACTTAATGAAATGATCCAGGTTTGCAATTTTTTACAGAAATGGAGTCAGGCCTTCAGTGAACACTCTGAAACAAACTGGCCAAAGTCAATAGTCTTCTTGGGCTCCTCTGTTTAACAGTGCAGAAACAAAAACAAGTTTGTGAAGTGTTCATCTCAGTGATTAAATGAATATGCAAACACATTGTTTATAGAAAACATATACATACAAGGACTTGCAATATTATTTGAATACAATAATAATTGTTATTGCTTCCTTTATAATGGCAGATGCTTGAGTACTGGGGAGGGAAAAGGTACTTAGAGCTCAAGACTAGGAATAARCATCTGTTAATCTCTCTTGACCAAAAGATTGCTATACAGATACCCATAAAGAACTGGTAGGGTTTTAAATTTGCTTTTCTTTTCATGAGTGCTTCCAAGCCTTCTGTGCAAGGCATCGAGCTGCCAGAAGGTATGACTATGCCATCTCCTTAGGTTGAGGTCATTCTGAGTGGCACATAAAATAGCTGARGTAGCGTAGCTGTTGTAGCGCAAGAACTCCGTGCCAGCAAGTTGTCCAAATATTTACCTACCTCTATAGGCAGCTTTTACAGCTGACATGAACTGCTTGCTGCCATGGCTACGCTGTTTCCAGTAGCTGAGCTAGTTCATTTGAATCTAGTTTGAGTTTCTCCTTAAAACTCTGCAGACATCCCTCTGTAGCTCTAAAAGGTTTGTGACCTTAGTAACCAATATGCAAACAATGGATAAGGATTAAGTAAAACACTGGATTAGGATTAAGTTAAATATATCTATGAGGAAAAGAAAAATCTTACATAGAAAACACTATTACTCTCTAACAATGGGAAAGAAATTACATGCTAAATCTGTAAAACCAGCAGAATTTAGAACCAGGTGTTCCTCAAGATACCTTAACACCATTAACTTTCCAGGAAATAGTCAAGGCATTCCAGGATTTCAATTTGTGCTATGAATAGTCTCTTAGTGTTTAGAATCTGCAAGTAAAATCTGCTTTGTTCCATTTTGTTGGTGGTTTGTTTTGTTTTTTTTCACTCTGTATTACGTATTGCTCCAGATCTAACACGACCCTTTCTACCACTTTAACATAATACAATTCATGTTGCTATAATTAAAGCTGTACTGTTGAACTGGTGAATGGTTTAGATGCTGGATGTAGAGTGCTCAGTTCACTACTCCAAACCAAACCCAGCTGTATTAACTCACCCTCCATTTTAGTGAAGCATGTCTGGAAAGACCTATAAGGAGAGAAGAGAGCAATAAAATTTTTTGTTAATTACACAATACAAAGCCCCCAATTTTTCAGCTACTTCATAAACTCCCTTGTAACTTGCTTTTAGATAGATCACTTTATAAAGATAAAAATATATCAACCTTGTTCAAATTGTTCTGGTTTATTATTTGACTTAAATRCCCTTTTGCAAACTTCCCTTGGATTGCCTGGTTTTACATATTCTTSACTATAAACTCCTAAATATTTATATATTAAACCTTTGCTATTTATTGTTAAACATTTATGTACATACAGATATTCATGCAGCTAACTCTTGAAGGATTAAAGCTGTGTTCCAAAATCGTTATTCTTCATATGAAAGACATGCAGSCAAGTTGCAGACTATGAAATTCATCTTGTCTGGTCTGGCTTTCGAATATGTTGGTATTTACTGTAAGTCATGTAGACTTTCTTTATCCAATGTAAAAAGACTGAAATTAACACATGCCATTCAAAAGCAGCTCAGGTAAATATTTTCTCATCTATTTCTTATACCTATAGTAGAAGAGCAGGCAATTAGCTTAGTTCTGATATATTCCCAACCAAAGTGAAATGAGATGAAACTTACCCTATCAGACAGATCTGGGTTTTCCAAAGAACATGTCAAAAGTAGTTTATTTTCTTTGTCCTGWAAGAGGCAATGAGGTACAGCTTCARATTAAAATAATCTGRCACTGAAATTAGAGAWTAGTAACAAACAATGTCTCACTTTGAATTCATTCTTGTTTTTTCCTCAYAGTCTGTAGAACCCAAACAATTTTTGGTATTGAGAGGGGACTCATGATCTGGATTGCTATCAGTGGTGGTCTTCAAGAAACCAGCACAAAGTATTTCTCTTGACTCTTTTTAAAGCAGTTCAGTGTGCACATACGTAATGTTTTGGCTGCACCAATTACCAAGTTAAGACATTTTAAGGCAGGATCAGAATTTGGAGGAGTATAACATTCCAAAAAATACCTTCTTCAGGCATCTAATAAAGAACATTGAAAGACATAAGGACAGTATTGTTCCYGAAGTCTTTCTTTCAGCTCCACAGAGGAGTTTCATCTTCATTGCTACATTTATTAAAGTTCAAATATTCTCAATAATTTTAGGCAGAGAGCTGATATGCAGTATTAGTAGCTTGCCATAATTCCATTAATGCAGTGTCGAGCTTGTCGATACATGGTAGGGAAAGCCATACTATTGGAAATTTCTACTCTTTTCCTTGCCAGCAGAGAACTGAGAACTCCTGATGCTTATGATAAATYCTAGGGCACATCCACAAGTACCCACACTCAAGCTCCTGAATAATCTCAGTAAATTCTTTGACCAATTGCAGCTGGCTTAGTGGTTTAAACTGTTTTAGTATTACTCCCTTCTTTTCTAAAATTGCAGGAGAGACAATTTGTGTGCTCTTTGGCAGCTGCAACTTTCCATTGCAGAAAAAATAAAGTTCACATTAGCTCACCCATAAATACCTCCTTTTAAAAAAATCCCGTGACATACGGRGATGCCTGCAGGACATGTCTATCAATGCTGCCACACACCTATGCACATAGGATTTTAGTAATTTTTAGATTCATAGTGCAAATTTTACTGGCAGAGATGATAAAGTAATTGTCAGAACTGCCTGAAATGCAGCAACATAGCTTCTACTAATATTAGGAAGAAGTAATTTAACACAGTAGGGTTATTTGCAATAAGAATTCCATTCAACCCATAATAGCCTTCTGATGGAAACCTTGGAAATTTACTGTTAGGGCATTTCTGTAGACATGAGGCTTCAAACAGGCATCACAAACTCAGTGTGGTTTCTTCTGCAATTAAAAATATTTTCATTTAATAGCATAATATTTTTGTTCTTGTTCCAAGAACACACCACTGCAATCCAGTGTTTAAGCCAAATGTTTTCTTTTAGCTTTCCTCAAATCCTTAGCAGCCAAGCTACACATGACTTCAGTGGATTCTACTCAAGCTTTCCATTACAAACCAAATAGCTTTCTTACATTTGTAGCAAAGAAGAAAAGTTGTGCTACACACTAAATGTCAAGTCCTCTCCTGCTAGAAAAGTTTACCATTTGTATGAGACATAAGCATYCTTCAGCCAGCACCTTGCTGAGATAATTCAGATTCATTAAAGTGTTTCCATAAATTTCAGTAGACCAAAGTACACTGGAAAAGCTCCAAGATTTAACTCTTATTGAGTTAAAAAGGCTGATAATGTTCTAAAGGGAAATCACAATGTAGGATGTCTATCTTAACCAAGAGAGCAATTCTGCTTAGACTGAGAACATCACAAAGAACTGCAAATAGGATACACTGTGGAAAAATTTGATTAAAACACAAAATAGACAATCTGACAAATTCCAAACACAGCAACAACAGAAATCTGGTCTACAAATATAATTCTGTCAGCTGAAATATTAAAATATGGTTTTGGAAGACATGACATGCTACAGTCTAGATCATTGCAAATTTAAACAGGGAAAAGAAATCTTTCTAATCCTCAGTTTTGCTTTATTACATCATTTGGTTAAATTACCTGTATGAACTGCTGCCTTCAATGTGCTCCTAAATGAGCAGAAATACTACTAGTCTGTCCTTTTTTTTTGTGTTTTAAATTGTTTATTTAATGGGACTTGAGGTCAAAATTACTTTTTAAAAAGTTTCTTGCTAGAATCATAGGAACAACATTCAGTGGGATGAAAAAAGGAGAAAATAGGTRTATCAGATCAAAGGTTTCCTTCTTYTCACCAAAAWWAAAAAAAAAARARAAAAAAARATTAAAAGCATATTTTGATTTTATCATGCAAGTACAAGTAAAAAATACTTGTTAGCATGAATTTGCTTTCAGTTAATGTTTTTGTAATCTTAATAACTTGAAAATATAATTCCCCTTAATACTGTTTTTCTATATAGCAAACAAATGGGATTTAAAAACTTGGTGAGGGAGTGGCAGATGGCTAAATAAATACATAGAAATCCCAGTGTTTTGTCATATAACAAACTATAATAGCACTTCAAAGTCTTGGACAGATTTCCTTACATTATGGGTTTAGGGTGTAGCTATGTGGAAAATTGTAAATGTTGTCTTTTGGTATTTACTTTACAGCTCTTTGTAATCTTCAGCTATATTTAAAGCATCAAGTGGGAAGAAATCAAAATTAAAGAGGCCTGCTTGAGCATCCTTTGTAATCAAATGCTTTTCCCATTTCTCCTTAAAATAAATGTGCAGCCTGCAGATTTGGCCGCCTGAGACCACYCGAAGAGTTTACAAGCCGTGACCTTGCAGCGAAACCGTTTCGTGGAAAAGCACAAGTTTCAGGAACACACAGAGAGAAGTCGTGGATAAATGGGTGATTTTTTGAAGCGAGAACGCGTAGCTCGGCTTTGAGTTGCAAGGTTTAACTAACGATGAGAGGGAAAGGGTGAGGTTCTCATTCCTGAGGCGCTGGGATCGCCACTCACTCTCGTTCAGCGGCGCAGGCCGCCCACGGCCGGGCTGGGTAGAGCGTGCGGCCCCGGGTGGGCAAAACCCCGGGTCTGGCGGTGCCCCGGGCCGGGCTGGGCTGGGCAGAGCTGCGGGACCGGAGGTGCCCGGGCCGGGCTGGGCAGAGCTGCGGGACCGGAGGTGCCCGGGCCGGGCTGGGCAGAGCCCCGGTCCAGCGTTACCCCGGCCCCTGTGCCCGGCCCTGCCCAGCAGCCGCCGCGGGGCCGCTCAAGAGGGCCCGGGAGCGGTGGGGTCGGGCCGGCAGCGGATCCAGGCGAGGCCGCGGAGCTCCGAGCTCGGCCAGAGCTGCCCTCTGTGAGCCGCTCCCCGAGCCAGGCACCGACCCAGAGGAGTTGTGTGTATCCTGGGCTGGGGAGACGGGAGGATAGGCCGTCCGAAGGGAGGTCACTCCTGTGAGGGCATGGCTGTTGCAAGGGGATGGGTCCAGTGCAACTGGCAGCGCAACTGCGGCAGCTGGCGACAGTCAGCGACCAGCACCCAGGCAAACAAGGGCACCAAAATGCAGAGCCCAAAGACGAGGGTGAAAATTGGGCCMGGAGTTACTTGAAGATTGCTTCTGTCGTAAAAAAAAGGGCATTTAAGAATTGCTTTTAGGTCTCGGCTTTGCCCTGTTGTTTACTCAATATTCAAGGCAAGGTTTATAAAGAGAATTGCTTTTTATTGGACTGACTCCACTTCTTGGCAAAAACAACTAAGCTTTAGGGCAAACAAAACCTTCAGACTTGCGCAGCTGTGGAAAGGTGTCATGGCKACATAAATTACAGGATCCTTGCTGCCAAACACTCTTGGCCTAAGACTTGAAAACTGCTGTTACATAAAGAATATCCCTGGGGAGCAAACTGGGGGAGTTTGGGCTATACAGGAGCCTTACCAGGAGAAGTTTTGGCTCCRGAGTATCAGTATAGTGAAAAAAGGTCCTCATTTGCTATAACTGAAACAAAAGTAGAGCTGCTAAGAGAAGACAAAAATCTATCTCCTTTATCAGCTTCAGAAACWTTGCAGAACTGTATTGGAAGAGCGGCAGGGTATGCTATGAAAGAAACAGAATAGCAACATTTTCCCAAATTCCATGTAGGAGAGTTTGCCTTTTTGCCAGCTAACGTGGGTCCAGGTGATCAGATCACAGCCACATTTCATTTCAATTTTGTTCCTTTATGTTTGGACATACAAAAGAAATGTCCTTTCTGCCTTTTGCTTCCTTCACTACTTAAGCCTTCTTGTCTTCTTTATTCTATACAGAGCACAAGATCAGGAGAGATTTCATGGACTATGGAGCCTAGTWCCTCCCTGCAGCAGTTTAACAGATCATATTATCCTTTTTGTAAATTCACCAAGCTTTCAGCTTAAAACATCTTAAAATGCCTCCATAGTACTATTGGGGAGCTGTTGCAGCACTTTATGTCTGCAACAGTTGGAAACTTTTTGAATCTCCATGATGAATTTTCATGGCGATTTTCTCAGGTGATTTCATGCTGTGACAAAGTTCTACTTCAAGTATCTTTCCTTTTAGTGTTTCTYCTACCCTCCTTTATCCCCAGTATAACTGGAGAGAAATAATACACATTTTCTCAGATTTTCATTAAATAAGCTAAATAAGGTAATGAAGTGAAAGTAACAAGCTAAATGAAATAAGGTAATAAACTAAGTAAGATAAATCCTTTCTATCTCTACCAAGATTGTCACTAATTTTACATTGTTTCAGAAAAGGTCTTAAAAAATTCTTACATTATAGGTTGTACACTTTTCTGTTGATATTAAAACTCTGGAGAGAGTCTCATAGCTTCATCTCCCTGGTAGTATACAGTTTTGCTGCAACAATATATCTACTAGGTTTTTTACCTAATTATCTTTTCTAAACGATGAACTATCTTATAGTAATAGAAAATTCCTGTTACTAATTCCAAGTCTGCAGCCTTGCACTTTGTACACACTAACCTCATCTCCTTTCAGTAACTGAAGTTCAATGACCCGTATGATATTCCAAGCCATTTCTAGTTTGACACTGCCTCCAGACTTCGTCATCAGAAATGTCATAAGTGCACACTTATGCTGTRCCAAAATTAGCTATGATACTATCTGCTATTTTTAGTCTCCAGGCTAATCCTAAGAAATTCTGMTGGTAACTTTGCTCCAAACAYACACTTTCCTTTCAATGCAATAGATTGAATCTTTGTAATTGTGAAGATGATGCCATCAGTTCAACACCAGAAATTTGTGGGTTTTTTTCTGTAATTTTAATCTGATTTCAGTTAATTTACTTTCTCTAAATTCTTACTTTCTCTCACAGTGAAGTCTTTCTCCCAGTGTGGGCTAATCTTGGATGGGCTAAGGTATAAAGGACTTAATGAGGTAAACTAGAAAAAGAAGGAATTGGTTTTTTTCTGCTAAAATGTAGATCTCTCATACTCTATTTGACTTAAAGTGATTTTTTTACCCTGCACTGCTTCAAATTTCCATTTCCATGGATGCGTTAATCTTTCCCATGCTGTGTGTTTTTAAACTWTTCATACTATGTAAGTCATCTTAATAGAGTTGTAGTTTATTTAGTTACTTCATCTCCTCTTCCATACTTCATTTGCTAATCTTTAGTAATATGATACAATACTTGCATCATTCACTTAGCTAACCCTCTGCTTTTCAGTTCACCATTTCAGRCAGAGCAAGAGATTTTTCAGAAATTTTGTCATTCCAAAAATAAGTTTGGTAAGGAGTAATGTGCTATTAGAAGCAGAACTGGGGTGCCTGAAGCAACAACTATACAGGACTCATTTGGATGGGTGCCTAATGGTCAGCAAATTCACAGGGGGTGTATCTAAACTGGAGAATTAAAGGAGGAGCCTCACTGTAACTGTATCTCACTTAAGTTAATTGCTGAAATGCCTGTTTTTCCTTTCTTTGTTACTAGATGTCACTGTGGTTTACCGTAACATTTACTGATCAGTTTGRTCTGAATCATTCTTCACTATCATATGCTATGTTCTTAAAAAGTAATATTTTTTCAGTTGTTTATATTATCTTAACTTTCTCAAATGTATTTCCTAACATGTGGTATTTCTTCCTGTATCTACATCAARACAGGAAAGATGCATTAAGAATGCAGTTCTGGAGAATGTTGTCAGAATTTCCAAAGAGAAAAAGTGAAAATGAAGCTCAAGGTATTCTCATCAGCGATAGTATAAATGGTACAAATATAATTGCATAGCAGGTATTTAAATTAATTTTTTCTGTGTTGACAGTTACTGCAGAGCTCAGGCTTCTGAAACTGCCATCCTTATATCCTTTATTTTAATTTGAGCAATTAAACTTTTCATTTAGATTCTTACAACATATATCTCAAACTTACAGAAACATGGCATTCTAAGATGAAAAAATAWTTTTTTTGTTTGCCTTATGCTGTAGAAAGGGATGAAAAAGGAGAACTGCAAAATTTTCAAGAACTAATCTGAACTCCTGCTTCTTGCATAGAGAACTGGATTCTTCTTTGTGATATCTGCTGTAAATGAAGCCATTTAACATTCATTTAGAATTTATAAAAATCATGCATTTAAATTTTCACCATTATCTGGTGATATGGAAGGCTTTAATATTTTCTACTAGGTTTTGACTCTCCCATATATTTGTTTTACTTTATTAACACTGTTAGTACAAAGTCTTAGCCACAGATTTGGAGGTGTTTCTCCTGAAGCCAGAGAATCTGAAAAGAAAGCTCTCCTGGTCTGATGCCTTCCTTTCTTAATAGGGGTACTCAAGGAGAAGCAGTAGCTTATTCTCCATCTTTGAACATGGTGTCTCCTGATGGCTGGTTTCTTTGGTTAATGTCCTGAAATGTAAAGAGGAGGTCAATGTGTACTGTGCCTGCTATTTCAGGGACATAGCTATTAAGATGGAGAAGGCCTCTGCTTTGCTAGGCACCAGACAGATGGATCAAAGGGGCCCAAAGCCTGTGGGTTTCCTCATTGCCAAAGAATGCAGTTTTCTTCAAAGTTTCATTTAAATCACAGAGAATCGAAGGCTTCAAATATGAGCTCTGAAGTGAGAGATTACAGATTCTGAAGAGAGGACTGGCTTGTATAGATATATCACACGAACTGCTATAAATGTTAGGCCTACAACAGAGCCTTTCAAGCCAGTGGCCTGAAAATTATAGTCTTGGAAAGGGTGAGACTGAAGTGGGGAAGTAAAGGACATTATCCAAATCTGCCAAACTGTGTGGACTCTGACAAGCATGGATTGTGGAAGAATGTGCTTGAGTTATATTGTATGGAGACTGTTGATCTGATGTTTTACTTTAGTCAAAAGATACATCACTGTGTCATCTTGGTACTACATGCTTGCTCCTTTTCTTCTTTGAGCTCCGAATCTTAGGTGGTGTGAGGCCATGGAAAAACACCTGCTGGATCCCAGCTTCATTTTTCTGAGTAAATAACATGAAAACTTGCATTGTTTAAAGGGCACGGGAAAGTCTGCAAGAAGTTTATGTTGTACCTGTTGAACAAATTATTCTTCTTCACGAAAGGTTTGTCAGCCAACCTTGTGGCTTGAGCCTTCTCATGACACAATGTCCATAGAGAAGAAATGTCTGTTTTTAAAGTTTGATTTAATGCAAAACTTCAGGTTCTACACTTCACTGATAGACACAGGAATTGTTTAAAGACAGGTGTGTCATTTGCTTATCTTTTTCTTACTTCTCTTCTGTTTTTGACATGTTAACCCATGCCTCCTTAATTATAACTCTGGAAAATTTCCCAAGAAACCTAAAAAATTCTCCGAGAAAGATGTGTTCTCTGAGCTAAAAAAAGATACATTAAACTGTACTTCTGTGCTTTCAAATTACACAGGAAGATTATGAAGGTCATACTCATATTTCAGATCTGAATAAAATTTTATAGGCTGCTGTGTAAATATACACAGAGTAGTTCTTATGTGGTTTCCCATAATAGTTGCTCTAGGCTTTCATCTGGTGCAATTTTCRCTGAGTGCCATAATGACAGGTTCCACAAAGGCCCCCTCATTCATTTTTAGCTCTACCAATCCAAAACAGAAAATAAATCTGAACAGAACAGCCAATATATAAACCAGACTCAGAAACAAGAACTTCTGCGGGTAAATCCTGTCTCCACGTATTGGAAACTGGTCACWCTAACTCTCTTGCAAAATTGTATGTTTAGACAAATATTTAGAATGCAACTGAATGGAGATGGTTCCAGGCACATTAGGCAAAGGTGAATATTGAGTAGCAGCAATAAATGCATTAATTTTATGGTACAGGTCAGTTTAACCAGATCAAATGGACTAAGCACAAAGACTGAGGATCAAATGGAGCCTCCCCCACAGCAGGTAGCCAGCTGTTCATGTGCAGCTTTGACACTGTGTTCTGGTTGAAGTCAAACTAAAACTTTTCCAAGATAAACAACTAAAATCGATGTGAGTTGAAACTAAGTCTCATGRGTTTGCTGGGAAGACACTATCCTTAAATTTTAATAAAGCAGTAAAGATGCTCTAGAGGATTAAGGAAAGCTTATTAAGCAAAATTAGAATGATTCAGTCAGAAGGAACTTCACCTCTCTGAGCTGTATTTTTGGTTAATTGGAGGACATAAATCATAAACAGTAACATAAACAAGAAATTTATATTTGCTCCCATGATCCTTCCTCTGATCATTGCAGGTTACCTTTCTATGACAAAATTCTTCATTACAGCCTTCTCCTACTGACTCAAAAAAGAAAAAGAAGAAGAAAAAAAGACAAAGAAAAAGAATGAAAAAGAAAGAAAAA
>NW_026623618.1:133204-140889 GCF_030028575.1 Malurus melanocephalus
AAAAAGAAAGTTTGTTGAAATATGCATAAAATAGTCCTGTGGCAATAGACCACCTTGTTCTAGTAATATCATGCTCTCCATTCTGCTCTGCTGATGAGTTCCTACTGAGAAAAATCTTAAAGCCCACCTCATCTCAAAGTGTAGCTATTCAGATAAGTTATTGAAGTCAAAGCTCTATGTAGAAGCCTTTTGGCTTAGAATGTAACAAAATAATCCTAATGCTTCTGCCACTCTCTACAGTAGATTGAATTTAGGTGGCATTCTATTAACTGTGTTTACATGTAGCAAGCTAAACATTCATGTAACCATTTTTCCTAGTCAAAACAACCATGGTGTTTAATCATCAGTGAATTTGTAAACACTGGAAGTGTTGAGATGATGTTTATGGTACACTGCTGTTTGTCTAAAATTTGCTTRGGAAGAACAATTTCCTTGAAAGGATGACTGTATATGAATGCCTGCATTTCAAGTAATTTAACCTTGATCATGTGCTTTTTTACAGAGTAACAAGAAGGGAGGCTTTGTATAAAGGAAAATTTGGGTATGAATACAGATATGATTCTGCCAGAGGTACACCTTGCTTTTCAAATTCAAATATTTCTTTGTTTTCTACTTATTCAACTTCTTCCATTTTGCTTCCTGTTCAAATGTTCGTCCTATTCAAATGTTCTTTTTTTTACAAATTACTGTGAGCTTTATTTTTCATTCTCCTCTAACATCTTGAAAAATTATTCTGCAGCACAGTTTTCTAGAGACCTAAAGCACACTGCTGAAACATTYTTTTTCTGCATGACTGTGTTTTATATCGTTAAAGCCAACTCTGGCTAATAATGTTAATGTGATAAATTATTCATCACAATAAATAAATCTTGTAAGATTTCTCTAATTACTCTTAGGCATTCTGTTGAACATTACTCTGGAGTCCTTTGTGAGAATTAACTTGTAATTGAATACCTGTTAAACTGGATTTCAAAGGCCGTATACGGACATAACCTTTATAAAGATTTAGAAATGTCAAAYAAACTGCAGGCTCACCTGTCATGACCAAATGAAACACAATGTAATACATGAGTTAATGCTGCCACAAACCAGGTCAGTCTGTCCCTTGGACACTTACCAGATTGATCTGTTTGCTCCCAGTCCAATTGGCCTGGGATGTGCTAAGCTTCTGGAGTCTGAAGAGAGTCTAGGTGCTTCATTTGTGTTTTTATTGTGACGTACAAACTTTCGTGCTCCTCTCTGAAACTGAACATACAGTTCAACAATCTGATTCCTGTGCCTGTTGTTGGCTCTTCAGGCTTTTTTTTTTTTTTAAGTACACTTTCAAGAAGAATTTGGCATTTTAGACTATATTTCAGTTCTTTGTGCATACACACATGTGAAGGCAAAGTCTTAGTGAGCCGCAGAAGAACTAAAAGATGAACTCTCTTTACTTATAAGGTAGCAGATTTATTGGTTAAAAACCAGTATCTAAATGCAATGCACTTTAAAATTTCAAATTATTGGAAGTCTATCTGTTCAATGTGACAGGACTCCTTCCTGCAATTCCTCCACCTGCTTTGGGTAAAAATGCCCTTGTAGGTTAGTTCTTATTATTCTTTCAGTTCTCAGCCCCTCTTGCATAAAACTTCTTTATCTTAGTCATCACCTTATGCAACCAGGTAATTTGTAGCTTAAATCCCTCATCCTTTCTCCTGCTGCAGGCCAGAAAGGGTGTATTGTTAAACAAGCATCTCCTTATATAAAAGACAATAGTCAAAAYGTTACAATCTAATGCCAACTTCCCTTGGAATCTGCTTCAAAATGCAGGTATAAAAATGTCATATGGGCTTGTAGTCAATGCTTTAAATTTGAGATAACACAGTTCATAATCAGATTATTCTAATCCCCATAACAGATACATGAGTACAAATGTGTTCCACCTAGACAGAGTATATTCATAACAATTTTTAATAGTCATCCAACTTTCCTGATTTGATTCTATATTAAATTAACCCTTTGATATTGGGGAGGAAACCTGATGTTATTAGAACTGYTTAAAGCAGGAAGATACTACAAGAAAGACTCATTACAAGGACACATTATTACCGTGCTCATGAAGTAAAAATTCATTTTTACTGTGACATTTTACAGGCTGAAATTTCAGAAAAACTTTCCTGACAGGTATATATCTTCTCTCCTAGTCTGTTGCCTCTTCTTCTCTCTATTCTTCACACGATAATGAAAGGACCTCTTTTTATTCTTCTCTTGCCACAGTATGTCCTGTTCTGAATGCCTCCAAGGCATTCTTGGTATTATGTTTTTTCGGGATTTCTTCCATCATTTCAAAATTTAAGCATTGCTGAACAGGTACTACCCTGGAACCATTAACTGCTGTTGATGCATGATGTCAGATTCTGGATGCAATCCCATCTTGCCTACTTGTTGAAGAATTTGTCCAAGATACTGCAGTCTCTTTCAGACAGTGACAATAATCCCAGGTCTTTTTTCACAGATGTCCCCTGATACCTCATTTAGCTCTACAGAATACTAGTGACTCAAAAGATTACTCCAATGAGTTTTTGAAGTTGAAAAAGTCTGAAAGGCCTTTGTTTCAAAGACCTTTATAAAATTATTTCTCCTTTTTTTTACATTGTCTATAGTCATAAGAGAGAATTTTTGAGGAGTCAGAGAGGAGTCAAGGTGACCAGACAAATGGGTCTAACCAAAACTGACTGTGCCCACAGAAAAGAACAGTTAAACTGTCAGCATTTTTTTTGTTGTTTTTTCTTCTATTTCAGTTTTACTGGTCAGCAGTGCAAAGAGTATTGTTCTTAGACATCAAAARGAATTAAAGGAAATAAATTATTATTCTAGCATTTAGAGACTGATCCTGTTAGCTACTGGGCGAAAAGCCTCTTAAAAAGGGCTAAAAGCTTCAGCTCCTCTTGATTTGATTAAGTGCCCTAATCATCTGYTCAACTTGAGTCAGTGAGAGATCCAAGTACAAGCACTTCACAAGCTGTTCCCTGTGTCACTCTGACCAAAGCCACAGTAAAGTCAGGCTGAGATGAACGCCTGCCCAAGGCACTGAGGTGAGAAATTGCACCTTGGGAACCGAGTCAGCTGTTAGTTAAACCAGCCAACCAAATGCTGCTGCTGCCACCTTTAACCAGAACAGGGGACCCAGGAAGTGACCAGCTCTCAGGCTGAGGTATCACCAAGATAACGTGCAGCAGATCTGCTTGTAACTCTGGTTGGTTATGAATCCCACTGGGGATTGAAGCCGTTAGTCTGGGAAATCTAAGTTCCTTAGAGAATGACTCAAAGAAAGTATTTCAGTTAAAGCTGCTTCAGAATTGCACATCTGAAAAATGATTCAGTATTTTAAGCTTTTAGGAAAATGTCTGTAGTTTGATTAAATATTTTAGATTAGAGAAGTGTTATCCCTGCTCTTGAGTTGCTGTATTTAAGCACCTTTTGAACCGAATTAGAAATGTGTTTTAAATCTCTGGTAACTTTGGCCCT
Organism: Malurus melanocephalus; assembly: GCF_030028575.1. NCBI lineage: Eukaryota > Metazoa > Chordata > Aves > Passeriformes > Maluridae > Malurus > Malurus melanocephalus. The sequence goes on from NW_026623618.1 coordinate 136,712, forward strand.
TGGATGTTCTCCAGCAAAATACCTTTTATTATTCTGTTCTAGTAAATGTTACCATGGTACAGTAACTTTACTGAATGTATATGACATACTGATATTTTGGGTGTAGAAGAAGTCTTTGGTTTAAAAGCATTTTCCTCAAATTAAGTACAGTAAAAAGAATGAATATTCTTACGTTACAGAATGAGAAATTGAAACACAGAATGGCCAGCCAAAAACATTAGTCATGTAGTAATTTAAAGCATTAATTTTTCAAGGATGTTTGGCATCTGTATGGTTTGTAATCCTCCAAAACTTGTGTCAACAGGTCTGATACTGAACAACAGATAGTGAAAATATAATGTATAAATTATTTTTCCTCTCCCAGTACAAATTTCATGATCCTTCACCTGTTTTYTAACAAGCAGGACATTCTTTTCTGGAAACCTTTAATGTACTTTTTCAGTGATTCTTATGAAGCTATGTTTCAAAGTTTTGTTGTTCTGCGGCAGCTCACCAGTCTATCTTATAGTATCCACCTGCACAACACCTTCAACACTTTCATGCAGAATGTTTTTCCCATCTTTTAAAGTTGTTGGGGGCAATATTCTACTTAAAAATTACCTTGGAACTTGCTAACTCCATTTAGAAAAAAAAAAAAAAAAARAAMWTTAAATTATGTGGGTTTTTTTCAAAACTGCTAAAGCCAGCTAAAGCAACCTTTCTGAAAATTTATTTAGAAGAAATAATTCCTGGAGTAAACATCAGTTAGATTTTCAAAATATGCCATGGTTGCATTGGCAATCAGATAGTGAGGCTCCTACAGCTCTTTCCAACAGGTGGGTGTTCATATGATACAGTCCTCTATTTAGCAATCCAAAGATTTTTTCTAGATGAGATAGCTATTTTTCCTCCTAAACATGTTATTCTTAGGAGATGGATTTGCATGTTGAGAGCAATAAAATATTGAAAAGCACTCTAATGGTTCACTTTCCATTTGTAACAAAGCAAATCACCGAAGAAGAAATTGAATTACAAATATGTCTGAGAAATGCCTTCCTCATTAAAGAAAATTTGTTTGAATTATAATGGCAAAACCTATCATTGCATTAAATGATGTATGCAGTGAGTAGCAAATAAAGTAGTAAAATACTTGCAGCTGGTAAGAAAGCAATTCAATGGTAGAGTGACATTAGAAATTACTTTGCAAATCTTTCTGTACAGTATATTTACTTTAATTGAAAACCATCTACTCTTGGAAGGAATTTCCTTTTCAACAGTTGCGATTTGGCAAAACAAGCCCCAGGGACATTATGTTCTGACATTGTTGACAAGTGTGAAAGTCCCTCTTTATGTTCTCATCCCTAAGAAAACRAACTGTTAGTTCCCATTCACTTTCATTCTCAGCTTGTGTCTCCTACTAGGACCATAGCTAAAAAGTGCTGGTCCTTCTTTGGCTTTAGGGTCAGAAGTGTAGCATATAACTTCTTCATCTTTTGCTCAGTGACAGGAGCTGCCAGTGCTCATCCTTCTAGTTGTCTTTCCTAAGCATTTTCTGATATTCCTGCCTGATAACCTTCTTCTGTTCCATTCCTACTTCAGAGATCCCACCAGGTTTAGCTTATTTACAGATTTGCCACAGATTTTTTTTCTCCACCTAATGTCACGTGCAGAGATGTGAAATAAGAAAGGAAAAAAAAAGTAGTTTTCTTCAAATGTTGAACTAAGGCTTTAATAGGAATAGAGTGAGAAAACATTTTCAAAGTTACACTGTCTTCAGTTCTGCTTCASTGGATGTCCCTCTGTCTAGGGTTTATCAGTTTTATTCCTGACGTTTAAATAAACATCTGTCTTTACTTGTATCTGCCAAAGACAGGGTGACTATACTGTACCTAAAATCAAAATAGACGAAGTCAGATGGAAAAAAGATTGTCATTCCTGTACAGTAATACAGGTAAATATTTTTGAAGTTTTGCACACTGGAACTGGGAATTTTTGGGTGTTAGTTACCTAAATACACAGAGAAGCACACAGCAAAGCATTCAGGTTTCTAGGTGTATGTGTAGATTTCAACCAAATTCATTAGCACTTGTGAAAATATCAGCAGTAACATAGGGCTACCTAAAATCCCTGTGTACCTACTGAGYACACGGAGAGTCAGTTATCTTCAGAAATGTAATACTTATTTATTTTGTAATGTTAAATCKTTATGTTGTCAATGACAAAGAACAAAATGAAAAAAATAAACCCCAAGTAAGAAAAGCAACCAACGGAAATCCTAAATGTTTTCTTATTCATTGAATGACCTCTAGTGGTCATTCATCACAGCTTTTACAGCAGTTGAAATGCCAGCTCAGAACATGGTAAAGGAGATGTGCATTTTTTTTGCAAAATATAGAGCATGAGAATAAATTTTTTTTCAAAACTGTGCACTATGAATTTTTTCTCTACCCTTGCCACTGTTAAATCATATTTTATTTCACTTTACAAGATGAGCCCTGGGAACTCTGCAGTTTAAAGCCAGAGTTCTAGCACCTACATTGCCTCTTGCTGTTTTCTTTGCTAGCCAGTACCTCCCTCAATCTTTGAAATCTCCCTCAACCTCTTTGAAATTTGTCAGAGACACCCTTCTGTGGGCCAACATTGCCTCGAATACATTGTGTATTCTGTTACCTTAATAACCTCTGTTCAGCTTCTCAATACCATCATTGTATTACCTGAAAAGGGCCTCCAGCCATCATCTCTCACTGCTGGCCAAAGCAGACCACTTCATCCTGAACACAGAGGGCAGTGGAGTGAGTGTATCTGTCTAAAAGAGCAACCTCAGCAGATGTAATACTTACAACGTTATTGGGAAGAGAGCTTTAATCCTCAGTATTGTTGGACATGAAAAGAAGTCTGTGTTAAATGTTCAGAGCAYGTTAGAAAACAAATAGTATTCTCATCACCCAGGGGTTTTATCAGCATTTCTGCTGACCTTTCTGTGGCTTCTTTAAACAGTTGGGACAGATTCTTCTGCTGGACATGCATATCAATACAGATATTAAAGMATTTATTAAAAGTTTTTGCTAAAGACAGAAGTTAGGTTCCAAGAAATATCTTCTGTATCCCTATCTTTCTTAACTATGAGGATGTTAYACAGGACTTCTTATACTTTATCTTGTATGTAAATGAGTATATCGTATCTGCAACCCAAGCTGAATTACAGGTTAAGTATCCACATGATAATTTTGTAATCTCAGGTAGCTTTTGATAGTCATCTTTTCTACTACATGAACCTGGTAACAGAGGAAAAATAGCACCTCATACAGGGGACCAGTGAATGAGGAATTTATGGTTAAAAGCCATTAGAGATTGCTTCATAGCCCTGCTTCCAGTATTGAGAAATATTTGAGAGAAACTCGAACAAAATATTTAATCTGTTTAAAAGGCATTCTGAAATTCTTACTAGAATAGTGTCAAAATAAAAATGATTTATGTGAGAAATAAAGTTTGGAAACTATGCTGACAGAATAGTGATGAGCCTTTTGTATGTAGGCAGCATACTATACATTGAAGATGATCTTTTTCTCAGAAAAAAAAGAGCAAAACTGCATACAGGCTACATGAGTTACACTGTTCTGAGTGTTTTGCAAGAAAAAAAAAAAAAAGATGCATTGGTACCTGAGCATGACATGTCATCACAATTTGATCAGAATGCTTACCAGAGGCGAATTCCACTAYTAAAGGAATTTCTTCCGTAATTTCTCATACATTTTATTCTAAGAACAGTAGGTGGATTCTAGAGAATGCTTCATTAATACATTTTTTCTTCATAGAAATAAGAGAACAGCCATCTTAAAGGTAATATTTATAGCTAAGGCATTTCTGGTTTTTATATGAGCCATGTTTCAGTGGTGTTATGTGTGATGCCTGATGATTTTTGCTTTTCCTCTTAAGCTTCTGTACCCTCTATGCATCCGCCTGTACCCCTTAATCCACATGCTTGTAATTCCTGAAGCCTGATATTCCAGCTTAGTTTAGGAGTTCTGCTGGGCAGAGAGACCAAACATCCTGCGGAAGGAGTCAGCGTGCCCTGTGCTGTCTTAAACCTGAGGCTCCAGCCTTGGGTGAAGCCTCTGTCTAGAACATCTTGTGTAAACTGGGCTCTGGCCTCATCCAGGGGGGGATTCATTAGAATAGGGGGACATTACTGCATTTGT